>NC_056522.1:367447422-367456425 GCF_019175285.1 Sceloporus undulatus | reverse complement strand
ACTAGAAATAACAATGTTAGGAGAGTTGAAGGGCAGTAGAAAAAGAGGAAGACCACATACCAGATGAATACACTTAATCAAGGAAGCCATGGCCCTGAGCCTGCAGAACCTGAGCAAGAGTGGTTGAGGACACGGCGTTTGGAGGTGGCTCAGTTTGCAGGGTCATCATGAGTCGAAGTCCACTTGAGAGCAGTTAACAAGAAGTTCCCATCTCTTGTTTGAAAGTCAGATATCCACAGTAGTTAACACCGTAATATTGAGTATATCTACTCTGAATATATAATGTTTTGTATTGCAAGGTCTGCCTTTGGCATGCGTTTAGGTAACTTTGAAAATGGCTCTGCTTTCTTCTTTAGCAAATGGGACTAATACTTGTCATGCTTGTGATAAAGGAGAAGCAATGTCACTCTGTGCACACTGGTTTATGAACCATTTCTCTAAAGGTGTTCCTTCATTGTACCACTTGAGGGCAACAGTACTGATGGAATTCTTATCAAGCAAAGAATGCACACCAACAAAGCTATCTGCTCAGTAAATATGCACCTCATAAAAATGTACAATTCCAACTATAGTGAGCTAACATGTTCTCTTGGGGAGTGTCTTAGATTTGGTTTGTTTGTTTGTTTGTTTTTTGCATTTACATAGTGCTTGGAAAAAAATGAGCATGCTGGTTTCCAGAAGTGAACCATTTCTTTCCTTTCTTCTCTCACAGTCTTTCTGTTAGACTGTAATGCTGTCTATGTTTTCCTCCAGGAAGCCCAGGATGGCAGTATAGTCCCCTGGTGGTTTCTCATCCAGGACCTGGTCTGATTCAGATCTGTTTAAGTTTCACAGCCTTTACTGTGTTCCTCTAGATCATTAGTGGCCAGCTGCCAGAGGCTGTGGAGCTATATTGTCTCCTTTTGGGAGCTTGGAGGGCTGCACAACCTGTTTTGCTTCGTATGCCTCCAAAATGCCCAAGAATTATCCCAAAGTTTTGTGGGAGATGCCATTGGCATGGTTGTTCAGTTGATATATCTAGTGTTGTCTTTTAAGGAAAATGGAGTGAAGATGGCAATTAGGGCGCTTCTGCGCCAAGGCCACCTGAGGCTTCTTCTGTACATGGGGGTTTGTTAATTCTTTGTTAATGGATGACTAAGGAGCCCTACTGTGAATGTAAAATAGTTTCCTCTTGAAGTTTAGGTTTGATAAACAAATTTTGAGGACAGTGGAGTAATGGGAGATCTTATTTTGATGAGCTTGGGCCTGCTTAATTAGCACTCAATGAATTTGTCCTTCTTGGTTTCTTTCAGTTTCTCTCCTTTCCAATCATAGGTTTATTTCATCACATCATATCAGTTTATGGGTTTTTTTAAATTTAAAAGATTGTATGAAATTATGCATTTTCTATGCGTGTGTGTAAGAGAGAGAGAGAGAGAGTTGTTTTTAATGGAGAATTGCATCACAAAATACAGGACTTCAGGAGAATACTGGAGGGATATGAGGGTGAAACAAGAGCAGTGGGAGACCTTTGATTAACAGGTTTGTGCAGCTGGCTCAATGTTGTAGAAGCCTGGGATTTGTAGTTTGTTGGGGCACCAGAGCGCTCTGACAGATGGCTAAATGGCTCACAGAACTACAGTTCCCAGGATTCCATAGCATTGAGCCATGGCAGTTGAAGTGGGATCAAACTAGATTGTTTCTACTGTGCAGATGCAGCCCACGTCAACAAAAGTTTATGCTACAACTTCTTTTGCACAGTAAGTCTTGAAGAGGCTTTTAAGATCCGTTTGAGTGCTGATATTCCAGACTAACACGGCTATGTCTGAATTAATTCAGTTATGTGAGACTCGTGGCTAGCACCTTAAGGATGAGGCATATCCGCTCAGTCTCTGTATGTCTACACCTATATGGGTTCAATGTACAGTCAGGCATTTATGCCAATGTATACTGTAGCATGATCTTCTTGCTGTGTCTGGCTTCCTTCTTGTGCTTGGTGCTTAAATGGGGACATTGTGCTTTCTGGATGGTCAGGAATCTGTGTCATCATGTTTTTGTATGTTCGGGGGGGGGGGGCATAATGTAAGGCGTCTGTTATCTCTAGAAAGGCAAAGTAGTGACTTGATAAATCAGTGTTACATGTGGGTTTCCTCAGTCCTTTTTGGAGCTTGACAGTGATGAGGGTTTTAGCCAACACAGATGAGCACAACACTACTTGCCTTCTCAACTGGACAAAATAATCCCAATTCTGTGTACTGTACTAAGGAAATGCAGGGAAATCTGCATCCCCACTTTTTCTGACAGCTGTTGAGACAGGTATGGATGTAGCCACCTATACGTGCGTTTTTAGAGATGGTTGTGCGTGGAATAAATACTGCACAGCTCATCCATAGAAAAATCTTCAGATTTTCTTCTGCTTAGAAGCTTTTCCTGGCTTGGTCTGTAGTTTGGAACATGCAACTTCTGCCAGCAGCTGCTCAGCTGATGGCAGCAGTTCAGAGATGACGGGAGGCTGGGAGGTCCTCTGTAAGGTCTCCATACTGAAGATTTGCCCTAAATCGGGCTCTTGGATTCAAATTGATGCCTCCTCAAGGCTATCCAGCTTGGCCTTTAAGGTCCCCATGACTGTTTTGTTTTCCAACTTTTATGACTGGAGAATGCAGTCATGTAGGCAATGGTATACAGGCTACATGCAGATACTTGGTTTCTGTTAAGTGCATGTTTATACAGCCCTAGTGTCATTAGAAAGAAAGAGAGTGTGAGGGTTGATCACTGTTTTTATGATTGGGGGGACGGTTGGGGTTTGGGGGGGGTTAAATTGTAATTTTTAATTGTTTGATGTTTTATTTATACTGTTGGAATCCTCATTGATTCCTTTGTGAAAAGGCAGAATACAAATTATTATTATTATTATCATTATTATTGTAGTGGGAAAAATGTGGCTCTGGAAGTGTATGCTGCTCTGCAAGATGGTTCTTGTGATTCCTGACCCATCCAGCCTGTCCAGACCAAATGAAAAGGTGCATTGCTTCTCCTGAGAACCTCCAAAAGTAGTAATTCACCTTTTATTTAATTAGCTGGAATTCCCTGTAGTTTTTAATATGTGAAGTTGTTTTTCAGAACTAAAAATCCATTTCAATTCTGGTGGTTTTCCCCCCCCCCCCCCCCCCCAATTGGAAGATATTTTAGTACTCCAGGCATGTCCTGGGAGGTGTTAGGGGCAGAAAGTGGCCCTTAGACCTGTTTTGAGCTGTCATGAGATACTTGGTTGGGTTGTTACAACAGACTAACCATACCTCTCCTCAGAAATTGATAATTCATTCTGTGTATTTTTTATTTATTTGTTATTTATTTCAAGAATTTATATGTTGCCTTTCTCCCACAATGGGATTAAAGGTGGATACCAGATAGGATCAACCATGTGTGTAATCCTCATGTACTGTGATGTCTCTGATTTACAGATTTATCCCACAAAACTGCTTTCCACAAAGGAACCCCTTAATTAATTCTGCAGTGTCTTGTGTGGCAAATCATTTAAATGAAGAAAATCTTGATGAAACTGCCTTAATTTGGTGTGACATGAGTATTGTGAGGACTATGTTTTTTATTATTGGTTTCCTAAAGGGCCATCTGTGTGTTATGTTTGCCAATACTATCTCTTCATCAGCTGCTTGGTTTGGTCCCCAACATTTTTCCATGGTTATTTAGAGAAGAGTTTGAGGATCTCCTACATGTATTGTTTTTTTTTCCCCTTGATCATTTAAAAGAAATGCACAACATGATCCTCAAGAGAACTGGGCAGTATATGGATTCTGTGGAAGCTATTCTTGAAGGGGAAACTCTTGAGGAACTTGGCTACAGGAACATGCATGCTTTGTGGACCGTGGACTGCACAGTCTCATTAGGCACAAATAAGGTACCAATCCCTGGCTCATTGGGGGGGGGGGATTTTCAGTTCCCCATATCAGATAGCCTGAGAAGCACAAGTCTAGTTAATATTATTTATTTACTTGTATCCTAGCTCTCCCTGTATTGGATCAGATAGTACATCTGAAGGGCATCAGGTTAGGAGACAGCTACTGCGTTTCAGTTCTTTTCCTGGTTTTTTAATTTGGAAAGCTTTGACAGGACCATTCCTTTGTCTCCTATTCAGCTTCCCTCCTTGGAGAGATTCCTTTAGCTCTTTCCCAAATACGTCATGATTGGAAATTTTGAACAGAAAAACTGTTGCAGTGACAGATGCTTTTATGCTGCTTCTATCCATGTGAAAGCTGTTAGATTTCAAGCAGAGTTGTGTAATGAGAGTGGTGGCAAGTCCTTCATCATTGCTGTTAGAGCTTCCTTCTGCGTCTGCCAGGAATCAGTCTATATTCTGAGGTTTGCAGGGAGGGGAAGGGAGAGAGACAGTGTGGCCAAAAATATTTCATGAGCCCAGCTCCTGTTCAAGTCAAAGAAGCTTTTATTTCAAATGGCAGAAAGTGAATATTGACATTTCCACAAAAGAAAGAAAGAAAAAAGAGAAAAAAGTGAATGTTTCATACCTTTTTTTCCAGGAGAACCACAAAGTATCCTTGATCTCTGAAAGGGCACTGAAGTCACAAAATAGGGTGAAATAATAATTAATAAATAAAATTCTGTAGCCCTGTGCATTATTTCTTATTTGCACAATATACATGTTACAGTTTTGTCTAGCTGGTTACAGAAAAAACAACAACTGCATGTCTTTTTCTGTTGACCACTGGAAATCACAGATTCAGGCTGCTGAGATTTCATTAGGCTTTGACTATCTGCTTCCAAGTATCTCCTAGTAATTTTACATGTTACAAGATGGTTGGGTTTAAAATTAAAATGAGAGTTGCCAGGAAATCAGATTTAAAAGCTATTCTGTGGTTTTATTGAATCTGTGGCATATGAAAAGACCTAACAGCCCTTTCAATTCAATAGACATATTTCTTTTGGATTGCCTTCTACCTTTTTTTCCTCAGTGTAAAATAATTTCTTGCAGATTGGAGTCCTTCCTGTCACCAAATATATTGATAAGTGAAAACCTCATCTTATGGTGCCTAAACTGATTTAAGTCCAAGCCAGAATCATTGCCACCTTCATTAGGAAGGAAGGCTGGATAGAAATATAGTAAATTAGAGAAATACTCCTTTATACTGTATGGTGGAATGTGTCATGCAAAATATTTTGTGACAGATTCATTAATTTTTGTCATTTTAGGTTCATGTTGGGGAGAGGTCTGAAACGCAAGCTGAGTGATTATGAAGAGAACATGGCTGGTGTGTCAAGTGCCTTTGATTCTAGTCGCAATCTGCCATATCCGCTCAAAAGGCAGCTGGTGCTCAATGTGTGCCTCGCCAAACTACAAACATACAAGATGCTGGTGGAACCTAACTTGCACCGCTCTGTCCTTATAGCCAACACAGTCCGGCAAATCCAGGAAGAGATGAGGCAAGAAACTAGTCAGCAGCTTATTAATACGTGTGGTGGCCTGAGTACCAGTCCTTCCAGTTACCTGAATTTGGATTTGTTGGGCATGCCTTCTCACTTTTTTCCAGGAATGAATCAGCAAGACTCAAATGGTTATGAACCACGGCCTCTGGAAGGCCCAGTTGAAAATAGCTTGCTCATGGTTTCTGATAATGACATGTCATCAGCCATTTCCTCTATTCTGAAAGATTTGGACTTCATGGAGGATGTGAGTCCACCTAGTTACCTTGCTGGGTCTGGAGATGATCAGTTCAAGGCTTTTGAAACTTCATGTCTGAGGTTAGAAGATGACAGACAAGACTTGAAAGGTGTGGAATGTGCATTTGGATCCTTTGAAATTTCAAATTCAACGAGTTACTTGAAAGACTTGGCTATTGATGACATCTTTGAAGATATTGATACTTCAATGTATGATTCAGACTTTGACTGCCCGGCACTGGCTCCTCCAAGAGTGTTGCCTGTGGCAAGCACGGAAGAGATCTTGAAAACCTTCCCCTGTTGCAATTCTTCCTCAGCAAGCAACATCCCAATATGTAGAAGTGATCTTAGTGATTTGGACCATATCATGGAGATTCTTGTAGGATCATGACACTTCTTAAAAACCCAAAGGTACCCTGTTCCATGCTGCCACACAATGCTGGTCTGAAGATGAAACCAGAAAACAGGAGGAGACAAAATGCAAAGTGTTGCACCAAATAGCAGCTAGAGGCGTTATCCTTGAGCAGTTCTCCAAAACTCATATAAACCAAAAAAAAGTGGCATGCTGTCTTATAAAATGTAGTATTTATTAAATCAGTTGTGCAATCTTTCTTTTTTAAAATCCTTCTGGGATATAGTGAGGAATGCCCTTCACAAAATCCTCTTTATACCCCAAACTCTTACTTTTTAAAATGTGCAATTTTTAATCTGTCTGAAGAAATTTGAGTAACAAAAATTTTCATAAGAGGGGTAAACATCTTCTGAATTCTAAAGATTCTATTTTTAATATTTAACTAAATTCTTCATTGGCATTCAGTAGAGTTGCATACCCAAGATTAGCATCCCCTTTAAATACAGATATATATTAAAAAATATTTAAAGGATTACAGATCTCTTTTGTTGAAGGAGCCATGAAATACTTGGCAGCAAAACCCCTCACGTTTTGTAAAATATTTGAAGCTATTTATTTTTGTAAATTTTATAGTCTTTTTACATTTTACTATCTGGGTTTAGAGATGAATTTCTAGTTGGATGTGGCTGGCACTACCTCTATAAGCAGAAATGCTTTAACTCTTTCCAGTGCTTTGTCTAACACTGCAGATCTTTTTGTTTTCTTGGACGGTGTTTCTGGTGGTATAAACACAAAATTTGCCAGCAATATGGCTTATTTGTGAAATTTTATGATATTTAATTGTATACATTTACAAATGTAATTTATATGTATATTGTCCAATTTTAAAACTGTCAGTATTATGTGCATCAATTTTGGGTGGTATGGGTTTTTAAAAATCTAGTATTTACTGTACAGTTACAACTATTTTAACTCTGAAGAGCATTGTATCTTTGCAACACAGTTTTAAATTTTATGTGCAATATATCACTTGAATGGAATATTTTTGCACATCCTGTAAAGAAATGCATTGAATCAAAATGACAAGAAAAATGCCAGGTAAGAGTATTTGACATGGCTATGTACTAGGCATACTGGCCACTCAGCCCCCTAAGAGTTGAATGGAACTTGTCTAAGAGCATAGCTTTTGCCTTACACAAGTTCTTTCCATCTGGGAGAATTTTACCATAAATTGTGTGATTCTCATGGCTATTTTTATTCATTTTTTTACACGAGGAACTGAGCAAACTTCAAAATCGCTACACTATTGGATTTAGGAATCTGCCTAGCAGCTGTGCATTATAACTTTGTACAAGCTGATTTTGTCACAACTTATGCTGGGCATCAGTGCCTAGCATATGAGAAAGTTTGTTGGGAACTTCACGCCCACAAGGGATCTTCTGCCCTAGCCTATATTGGACTGAATCCTATTGCTAGTTTCTGTTAAAACAGTCCCATTCGATCAGTTGTTGTATGGTCAGTCATCAGGTAAATTCCATTGATTTAAGAGGTCTGCTTTACTTGGGACTACCAGTAGGGTCCAGCCTGTTGCAAAGGATGGTGTTACCAAACTAATAAGAAATCATGGAAAGGGATAGCAATAAGTATTGCACTCTTTCCCCCAATAATACACATTTATAGTAAGTAAGCCTTCTATGAAAGAAGATGAGGTACATTTTCTCAATTAAAATAAAGCATTTCCAATGGAAATTTTTTCGTATGAACATATTTCTGCAGGGGAAATACATTCAGCTGTAGCAAGCTTTACCTAGTAGTGCTGGTGTGATTCCTATTGAAACCTAGTAGCCTAGCTCTAATTGGGAGGTGGCTTCTAACTTTGTTTGCCCACAGTACAGAGCCATGTAGAGTACTGGATACAGCAAAACTGGGTTGCATGTTCTGTGACAGCTGAGTGGTTCTGGGTGAACCTGAGCCATTGCTTTGTTCTAATAATAACCATGCTAGCACCACAGGAGGGGAATAGTCCTGAGGAGTGTGAGGCAAGTGGTTATACGGGCAGCGGGGACAGGAGACATGGGCTGGTAGTAGCACTGTGGAGGGCATTGTCAAAGGGGTTTAAGCAGCCTGTCTCTGGCATTGTAGCACTGTAAAGAAAATGAAGTTCTCCCACTCTCAGATTTGGTTCCTGTGTTTTCTGACTATTCTGTTGTGGGAAGAAGGTGCACGTATGTATCTTTGCTAACACAGGCTGGAATTGTGTTGGTTAGTCCCAACTAGAGTAGATCCATCCAATCAGTTTTTGAATGGTGACTCAAGACACAGTTAAATCCAACGGATTCAATGCTCTACTCAAATCCAACAGTAGGATTAGACTGCTGTTTTCACATTCTGTCCAACATCCATTCTTTTTTGTTTTAAGTGCTGTAATCACATTTGCTGGATTAATAATTTCCGTTGTCCTCCAGCCCCCTTCTTTTCTACCATAGCAGTAAAATGACAGCAGCTGTAGTAAAAACTTTATTCTTAGGCAGAATTGCTCAAGAACAGTGCATTTTGGGATCTCAAATTACAGCGTGGAGAAATAGCTTGGTTGATATGAGTGGAGCAACAAAACATTATAGTATGTCTCTGGCATAGAAAGGATTGATAGTTCGATAGACAAGTAGAGAAAATGGTTTGTTCAGTTATGGCAGATGCTGTTGCCACCACTCTTGCTTTGCCATGGAGCCCTGGTGGCACAGTGGTTAAATGCCTGTACTGCAGCCATTCGCTCAAAACCACAAGGTTGCAAGTTCAAGACCAGCAAAAGGGCTCAAGCTCGACTCAGGCTTGCATCCTTCCGAGGTGGCTAAAATGAGTACCCAGACTGCTGGGGGCAAATTAGCTTACTTGCTAATTAGCTTACTTGCTGTTCACCGCTATGATCTTTGGAATAGCGGTGTATAAATAAAACAAATTATTATTATTATTATTATTATTAG
>NC_056522.1:367416433-367447397 GCF_019175285.1 Sceloporus undulatus | reverse complement strand
TTATTAGATCATTTTCTGCAGCACACTTCCCATTTGGCTTTTTAGGGGGAATCCACCAAGCTTAAGTAGAAGCTTGCTTCTACTTAAGTACAGTGGACCCTCTTATATGCTGGGATTTAGTTCCAAGATCCCCTGTGGGATAACAAAATCCATGGATGCTCAAGTCTCCATTAAATAAATGACATAACAAAATGGTTTGTCCCTTATAAAAATGGAAATCAAAGTTTGATATTTGAAATTTACACTTTTTTGGAACATTTTCAAACCATGGATGCTTGAATCCGTGTATAAGAAGGGGCCCCAACTGTAATAAGTAAGTAAAAGAACAAATGCTCTTGACTAATTTTAAAGTAGCACAATGTGGTTCTGAACCTGGAAACATTTTAATTTATTTAGTACTGGGCCTTTCCGCCCAAACCGTTCATGACTGAGCCAGATTCCACAACTCGTACACCATCAGTCCTGTTTTGGTGACTCAACGCAGACATCAGCAATTCAAACTATTTTTTTGCATACAGTTTGCATGTGAAATCTAATCACAGCAGCAGATATTTGGACAAAATTTTCTGTCCATCTTGGCATAAAGGGATTAGGTAGAAAGAATGTATTGCGAGATTGTGCATTAATGCTTCTTTGTATGTTTAATAAAAATTTGATGGTAAGAGCCGCTGCACTGTGATGAAGCAGACTGACTTGTGGTGTGAAAAAGAATATTTTTTAAATTCCTGTGATAATAAATATTTCAGTCTACACCACTTCTCTTCTACAGATGTAGTTCTTATGTTAAAATGAGGCAAGCTCCAAATATTTAAGCTGCCTTCTTGTTTTGCCCTTACTTTATAGTAGTTGGGAATTAAGCATGCCTGGCGTTTGGCGCTTGGAATGGGGAGGAGAGTAGGTCCTCCAGGACAAGCTACAAGGGTGTGGATTTTCCTGGTTCATTGTTCCTGTCCCCCGCCATTTTGCAACAACAGGCATTTCTCAATCTACCTTACTGGGTTGTTTGGGAAGGACTCCTTAGGGTGATGCTCTACATCAGTAGTGTTGGGTATTCTACACTCTTGGATAACTCAACAGCTGCCATAAATTTTTGCTTCTTATGCATGTCCAGTCACTTAATGCAATGTTTGGAGGCCATTTTCTCTGCCCAAATGTTCCAAAAACACATGAAGGAGGAGGGAATATTTGCTGTCGAACCTCGGCTTCTGAACTAAGGCTTTTAACTACCAGCAAGAAAATGAATACTTTGGTAATGTCTGTCTGCCTCATACAAATGCGTTTCCCCACCCTGTCAGAAGGCCCCTCTAGAGTGCGCCTACCCGCTTGCCCGCTCGTAACCCCCCACCCGCCTCACTCCCCCTCCCTACTACTATGTATGCTCCATGCCTCGGCTCTCTCCCCTCAGTTTGTCTTCATTGCATAAGGAGTTACTGAGTAATCCTTATTTCTTCCTTTTACTGCTATTCTGTTAATCTCACTTTTCTCTTCATTTCTTTTCTGCTTCTGCTTTAATTTATCTTTAACCAAAGTAGGGCAGGCTAGCCAGGCAACACTACAACAATTTTCTGTATAAAGAGGCAAGGTGTTACTTGCACTGTTTGAACTTCTTACTTCTGTGGATGAACGTTTGGAAAGCCACTAGCAGATACCGCAATGAAAATCAAGCGTTCCATCATTTGACACTCATAGAAACGTTTAACTAGGGTGGCAAATGGAGCTCTTCCCTATCAGTTGCAAAGGGAAAACACACCAATTGTCTTGTTACTGGGGTATGTTGCACAAAATAGCATTCCAAGTTAAACACAGGTTGTTTACCTCGTTCTCCAAGTGGTCATCTGTGCCCTAACAATAAGTATTCCCACTTGCACAGAGACAATTCACCCTATAGTGGTGCACAGTTCCCAGTGTTCAAAATGATGGAACACTTGATTTTCAATTACAGGTTATTAATTGTTGTACTGTGTACCTCCCAAGTCGTTCCAATTTATGTCACCCTAAGGCCTGTCACAGGGCTTTCTTGGCAAGATTTGTTCAGAGGAAGTTTGCCATTACCTTTCACTGAACAGAGAGACTTGTGACTTGCCCACGTCATCCAGTGCGTTCATGGCCGACTGGGAATTGATCCCTGGTCTTGAGTCCGCGGGTCCGCACTCAAGCCACTCGCATGCTGGTATAAATCTTAACTTCTTTGTACCTGGAGTATTTCCACCATTTAGAATATTTAAAAATCAGTCAGCAAAAGTTTCTTAAAGGATCAGAAAGACTGTAGAGATGAACAATGTAATCATAGCACAGTGGGCCCTTGGTATACACTGGGTTTGGTTCCAGGACCTCTTGTGGATACCAAGTCCCATTAAATACAATGGCATAGTAAAACTGGTGTCCAAGGTTTTTTTTTGGAATTTTAATGTTTTCAAGCCATAGATGGTCAAATCCTTGGAAAGAATTCATGGATACAGAGGGCCAACTGCTTTTTGTACAGAAAAAGTTCTTTCCCTTTTTCCCGCCCTGGACTACCTCTGCTGCGTTTCCCAAGGGGTTTTTCTATGCCTTCAAGTCACCCTGTCAACTTAGGGGGGAAAACATGGATTTCATAGGGTTTTCGTAGGCAAGAATTCCTCCAGACAAGTGGTTGTGCCAGTCCTTCCTCTGCAATATAGCCAAGGAACCTGCTACTTTGTTGGTATCCTATCCAAGAACCGTAAACTATATGTAGAAAATCAAAAATCTGGTTGGGTGGGAGAAAGAATTGTTGGGAGATAGAGAACACACAGGATGGCTGGTTAGCCAAGGTTAATTTGACAATACTTGAGCTGCTTGTAATGATCGGAATATTCATGACTATTCTATCTGCTCAGGCACTACACTATCAGGATGTTTGCATTCCAAATTCTGAGACACATGGGCCATTTTTTCAGTTGGGGTGGGAACTAACGTATATTAAGACCATAAACAACACCTACATGGGTTTGGAGGACCACCCTCTCCCAGTGGTCTAGGGAAACTAAGGCACTATACAGCTTAGAAACAAGATAGCTCGTAAGAGCAGCATGGTTAGAAAGGTACGAGGCATACTTAGGAAGATTGAAGATACCGTACAGTAAACAGGTTTTGCCATTAGGGAAGAGGAAAACATTAAATGGTTGTATTTACACCATCTTTACAATGAGTTATTATTTCACAAGCTTAAGAAACTTGTTAATAACAGTAGTTTTTCAAATACTATAAAGCATTGCTCCATATTCATCTTAGAACTCTTTTGTCTCAACTATTCCCCGCTGGTTGCTAAAGGTTGTATAATACATTATAACTGAAGTGAAAACATACTCCTCATTTCTCTGAAAAGGATCATTTAGCAGGTATAGGGAAAGGCCCCCTACTTAGAGATTTCAGAGTCGGCTGAGGTCCATGTTTTAAACACTTTCTTGTAGAATCTCAGGTTCAGTTGATCATCCAAACTAGATGATCAAGTTAGCTTGAAATGCTATCAACGGGCTTACCCATTAACACCCAGAAAATCCCACAGGACATCTAAACATGTGATTGCCACAGTTCAGTAGAACACACTTTGAGAACAATGACTCTATAATGTGAATATTTTATTTAAAGGCAGTGTTACAAAACAATCAGCGCAGACTTGGTAAGTTCTGACACATGTCCTCATAAGAGTTCCCTATTATTCAGACCTAAAATCTGTCCATGTTACTGGCCCCTTCCCCATTCATGCGGGGCATGACATGCTTACTTTGTTTTTCCATCAATACACTCTGGCCTACCCCATTGCTAAGCAGTTAATACCCAAAGGCAGCTGAAACATTGCTCATAAAATAACTAGTTAAGTACACAAAAACTGTTTCTTCTAAAATTATCAAAAGTGCCAAACAGGTTTTATCAGACCTGACGAAACACAACCCAATAAAACTCCTAACCATGCTTAAGAGCACAGAAACAAACACATATTTACACTGGTGTTACTGGAATTGCTTGAAACAAACTTTACCCTCCTTGTCATGCCAGACCCAGAAAACTTCGGGGTCAGGCATACACACAATGCAAGTACTAAACCACGAAGACAAATGGGAGTAGAAGGACTGTATGAGCAGGGGTAGAGAACTTGCGGCATTTCAGATAATGTTCAACTGTGGTTCCCGTCATTCCTGGTCATGCTTTCTGGGTCTGATAGGAAAGAATTCTGCCCTCCACAGATAATATGTTCTTCAGAGGAACCCTAACATAAAGGATTCACTGCTCCTACACTTAATTCGACAGTTAATATAATTATAAAATAACGCAAGGCAGGATAACCCCACTTGTGTCTTTGTATGACTTAAGCTACATTAGTGACATGGGGAGAGGTAGAGACAGAGAAGCAACTAACAACTTTCACCAACCCCAACTAGATCTATTTGGTGACACGCATTTAAGCTCTCTACTTTTAAAGTTGCAGGAATGAAAGGAGTATACTTCACACTCCGAACGGCACAGAAAGTATCGTATGAACACAGCAGACTTTATATGGAACAAGATGAATGTTAACAGAGAGTGGTAATGAATATGATGGAGCACAATTTATGAAGCTGGACCAATGCTTTCTAATTTACAGCAACTGTTCTAAGTTCCGATCAACTGACATCAAAACAAAAGACAAATTGTCTGAAATATTACTATCACTCTCTTTTGCACTAAACTGTTGGTCACAACATTAAAAAAGGGCCCCCTCCATCCCCAAAACTAGTTTAAATGGTGCCGGTAGTTGTAAGAGTTCTAGGCATTGCATTTCATCTAACCAATGCTTGATTAGACAACTCAGAATCCACCATTGTTGGGAGAAAGCAATAGGATTAACAAGCCACTTAAACCTTCAGGCTTTTTCATATAATGTGAGCACTGCTGGCCAGCTCAGCCCCCACAATCTTATCCGCTACCTCCATGCTTGCTTTCCAAGCGTCCACGGCTGGGGGCAAATTAGCTTACTTGCTAATTAGCTTACTTGCTGTTCACCGCTATGATCTTTGGAATAGCGGTGTATAAATAAAACAAATTATTATTATTATTATTATTATTATTATTATTAGTATTCATTTTCTGCAGCACTCCCATTTGGCTTTTTAGGGGGAATCCACCAAGCTTAAGTAGAAGCTTGCTTCTACTTAAGTACAGTGGACCCTTATTATATGCTGGGATTTAGTTCCAAGATCCCCTGTGGATAACAAAATCCATGGATGCTCAAGTCCCATTAAATATAATGACATAACAAAATGGTGTCCCTTATAAAAATGGAAAATCAAAGTTTGATATTTGAAATTTACACTTTTTTGGAACATTTTCAAACCATGGATGCTTGAATCCGTGTATAAGAAGGGCCAACTGTAATAAGTAAGTAAAAGGAACAAATGCTTGCTTGACTAATTTTAAAAGTAGCAAAATGTGGTTATGAACCTGGAACATTTTAATTTATTTAGTACTGGGCCTTTCCGCCCGACCGTTCATGACTGAGCCAGATCCCACAACTAGTACAAAATCAGTCCTGTTTTGGTGACTCAACGCAGACATCAGCAATTCAAACGTATTTTTTGCATACAGTTTGCAGTGAAATCTAAATCACAGCAGCAGATATTTGGACAAAATTTTGTCCATCTTTGGCATAAAGGGATTAGGTAGAAAGAATGTATGCAGATTGTGCATAAATGCTTCTTTGTATGTTTAAAATAAATCTTGATGGTAAGAGCCGTCTGCACTGTGATGAAGCAGACTTGTGGTGAAAAAAGAATATTTTTTAAATTCCTGTGATAATAAATATTTCAGTCTAACCACTTCTCTTCTACAGATGTAGTTCTTATGTTAAAATGAGCAAGCTCCAAATATTTAAGCTGCATTCTTGTTTTGCCCTTACTTTTATAGTAGTTGGGAATTAAGTATGCCTGGCGATTTGGCTTGGAATGGGGAGAGAGTAGGTCCTCCCTAGACAAGCTACAACGGGTGTGGATTTTTCCCTGGTTCATTGTTCCTGTCCCCCGCCATTTTGCAACACAGGCATTTCTCAATCTACCTTACTGGGTTGTTTGGGAAGGACTCCTTAGGGTGATGCTCTACATCAGTAGTGTTGGGTATTTCTACACTCTTGGATAACTCAACAGCTGCCATAAATGTTTGTTCTTCTGCATGTTACAGTCACTTAATGCAATGTGTGGAGCATTTTTCTCTGCCAAATGTTTCCAAAGACACACATGAAGGAGAGGAATATTTGCTGTAGAACCTGGCTTCTGCACTAAGGGCTTTCTAACCTACCAGCAAGAAAATGAACTACTTTGGTAATGTCTGTCTGCCTCATACAAATGCGTTTCCACACCTGTTTAGAAGGTTCTAGAGCTGAGTAGCTTGGTGTAAAGCCTCACTCCCCTCCCTATACTATGTATGCTCCAGGCCACTAGGCTACTCTCCCCTCAGTTTTTCTTCATTTGCCATAAGAGTTACTGAGTAATCCTTATTTCTTCCTTTTACTGCTATTCTGTTAATCTCACTTTCTCTCTCATTTCTTTTCTGCTTCTGCATTTTAACTTTATCTTTACACCAAAGTAGGGCAGGCTATGCCAGGCAACACTACAACAATTTTCTGTATAAAGAGGCAAGGTGGTACTTGCACTGTTTGAACTTCTTACTTCTGTGGATGAACGTTTGGAAAGCCACTAGCAGATAACCTGCAATTGAAAATCAAGCGTTCCATCATTTGACACTCATAGAAACTGTTTAACCTAGGGTGGCAAATGGAGCTCTTCCCTATCAGTTGCAAAGGGACAACACACCAATTGTTCTTGTTACTGGGTATGTTGCACAAAATAGCATTCCAAGTTAAACACAGGTTGTTTACCTCGTTCTCCAAGTGGTCATCTGTGCCCTAACAAATAAGTATTCACACTTGCACAGAGACACATTCACCCCTATAGTGTGCACAGTTCCCAGTGTTCAAAATGATGGAACACTTGATTTTCAATTACAGGTTATCTAATTGTTGTACCTGTGTACCTCCAAGTCGTTCCAATTTATGTCAACCCTAAGGCCTGTCACAGGGCTTTCTTGGCAAGATTTGTTCAGAGGAAGTTTGCCATTACCTTTCACTGAACAGAGAGACTGTGACTTGCCCAGTCATCCAGTGCGTTTCATGGCCGAGCTGGGAATTGATCCCTGGTCTTGAGTCGCGGTCCAGCACTCAAGCCACTATGCCATGCTGGATAAAATCTTACCTTTCTTGTACCTGGAGTATTTCCACCATTTAGAATATTTAAAAATCAGTCAGCAAAGAGTTCTTAAAGGATCAGAAAGACTGTAGAGATGAACAATGTAATCATAGCACAGTGGGCCCTTGGTATACACTGGGGTTTGGTTCCAGGACCTCTTGTGGATACCAAAGTCCCATTAAATACAATGGCATAGTAAACTGGTGTCCAAGGTTTATTTTTTGGAATTTTTAATGTTTTCAAGCCATAGATGGTCAAATCCTTGGAGAAAGAATTCATGGATACAGAGGGCCAACTGCTTTTTGTAACAGAAAAAGTTACTTTCCCTTTTTCCCGCCCTGGACTACCTCTGCTGCTGTTTCCCAAGGGGTTTTTCTATGCCTTCAAGTCACCTGTCAACTTAGGGGGGAAACATGGATTTCATAGGGTTTTCGTAGGCAAAGAATCCTCAGAAGTGGTGTTGCCAGTTCCTTCCTCTGCAATATAGCCAAGAGAACCTGCTATTTGTTGGTATCCTATCCAAGAACGCTAAATATATGTAGAAAATCAAAATATGGTTGGGTGGGAGAAAGAATTGTTTGGGAGATAGAGAACACAAGGATGGCTGGTTAGCAAGGGTTAATTTGACAATACTTGAGCTGCTGTAATGATAGGGAATATTCATGAATATTCTATCTGCTCAGGCACTTACACTATCAGGATGTTTGCATTCCAAATTCTGAGACACATGGGACATTTTTCAGTCTGGGTGGGAATAACGTATTAAGACCTAAAAACACATACATGGGTTTGGAGGACACCTCTCCCAGTGTCTAGGGAAACTAAGGCATATTACAGCTAGAAACAAGATAGCTGTAAGAGCAGCATGGTTAGATAAGGTACGAGGCTACTTAGGAAGATGAAGATACGTACAGTAAAAGGTTTGCCATTAGGGGAAAACATTAAATGGTTGTATTTACACCATCTTTTACAATGAGCTTATTATTTCAAAAGCTTAAGAAACTTGTTAATAAAGTAGTTTTTCAATATATAAAGAATTTGCTCTCATATTAGCAAATCTTTTGTCTCAACTATTCCCCGCTGGTTGCTAAAGGTTGTATAATACATTATAACTGAAGTGAAACCATACTGCACTTTCCTGAAAAGGATCATTTAGCAGGTATAGGGAAAGGCCCCTACTTAGATTTCAGAGTGGCTGAGGTCCATGTGTTAAACTTTCTTGTAGAATCTCAGGTTCAGTTGATCATCAAACTAGATGATCAAGTTAGCTTGAAATGCTATCAACGGGCTTACCCTATACACCCAGAAATCCCACCAGGACATCTAAACATGTGATTGCCACAGTTCAGTAGAACACACTTGAGAACAATGACTCTATAATGTGAATATTTTATTAAAGGCAGTGTTACAAAACATCAGTGCAGACTTGGTAAGTTCTTGACAAATGTCCTATAAGAGGTCCCTATTATTCAGACCTAAAATCTGTCCATGTTACTGGCCCTCCCATTCATGCAGGGGCATGACATGCTTACTTTGTTTTTCCATCATACACTCTGGCCTACCCATTGCTAAGCAGTTAATACCCAAAGGCAGCTGAACTATTGCTCTAAAAATAAGTAGTAAGTACACAAAACTGTTTCTTCTAAATTATCAAAAGTGCCAAACAGGTTTTACTCTAGACCTGAGAACACAACCCATAAAACTCCTAACCATGCTTAAGAGCACAGAACAAACCATATTTACACTGGTGTTTACTGGAATGCTGAAACAAATCTTTACCCTCCTTGTCACTTGCCAGACCAGAAAACTTCGGGGTCAGGCTAACACACATGCAAGTACTAAACCAGAAGACATGGAGTAGAAGGCTGTAGAGCAGGGTAGAGAACTTGCGGCATTTCAGATAATGTTCAACTGTGGTTCCCGTCATTCCTGGTCATGCTTTCTGGGTCTGATAGGAAAGAATTCTTGCCCTCCAGATAATATGTTCTTCAGAGGAACCCTACCATAAAGGATTCACTGCTCCTACACTTAATTGACAGTTAATATAATTATAAAATATAAGCCAGATAACCCACTTGTGTTCTTTGTATGATAAGCTACTTAGTGACATGGGAGAGGTAGAGACAGAGAAGCAACTAACAACTTTCCACCAACTCCAGATCTTATTTGGTGACAGCATTTAAGCTCTCTACTTTTAAAGTTGCAGGACTGAAAGGAGTTATACTTCACCTACTCCAGGACATAAATATGTATGATTCCAGCAGACTTTATATGGAACAAGATGAATGTTCAACAGAGAGGGTAATGAATGATGGAGCAAATTTATGAAGCTGGACCAATGCTTTCTAATTTACAGCAAACTGTTCTAACCGTTTCCGATTCAATGAACTCATAAACAAAGACAAATTGTCTGAAATATTACTATCACTCTTCTTTTGCACTAAACTGTTGGTCACAACATTAAAAAAGGGCCCCCTCCATCCCCAAACATAGTTTAAATGTGTGCTAGTTGTAAGAGTTCTAGGCATTGCATTTCATCTAACAAGCTGTTGATAGAACTCAGAATCCACCATTTGTTGGGAGAAGCAATAGGATTTACATAGCCCTTAAACCTCTCAGGGCTTTTTAATATAATGTGAGCACTGCTGGCCAGCTCAGCCCACACAACTATGCTATCAAGCTAGGACTAAAAGGATCTGATCTGCTCAAGAGTACCAATGAGCAGCCTCTTCCAGAACAGAAAATGAAGCAGATCTTACTTCTCCATTAAATCAAGAGTATGGTCAAGATGATAAAGAAAAATATGACAGTCTTATCATTAAGTGGTACAGAAGCAAATATATAGGTAACCAAGACTGTTTACAAAAAAAAGGCAACTCATAAGCCAGTTATATCAGTAGTAACACAGGCAAGGGCAATATGGCCAGGTTGTTAGGGCCTGTAAGATGCAGTCAAGGGGGGGACATGGCAAGGCACATTGAAAGCACTTGTGTTTTAATCCTGGCCATAGTTAGAAGGGTTGGGAAAATGCTATTCAGTCCTGCAAGGCTGTTTCACCATGGCAAGAATGCATTAGCACCACACATGTGTTCCTAGCTGGTTCATCACAAGGCAAACTTCATGATTTCCATGCCCCACTTGATAGTGTCATGAGTTATGATGGAACCATACATAACCCTGGCAGTAGAATGGAGTGGAACATTGAATTCTCATTTTCTTCACCCCAGCAGCATTCCCCAGCTTAAAATTAGTAACGGCATAAGGGTGTTCTTGTTTTTAAGGGGGGAAAGCATGACAAGAAATATATGTATTAACAAACATTGCTGCTAAACAATTTCATCCTTAGGCTTTGTGTGGTAAAAATCCTCTTCTTTTGGGGAACTGTTATATATTGCATATTTCCAGTGGATGGGGTTTTCTTCAAGAAGAGGTTATATGTGAAGAGATGGCTCTGTCTGGCATCAGGAGATACAGAAAGCTGTGCCAAAAATAAGAAGAAAAAAAGACAAAGGAAAGGAATGTGAGGGTCATTCATGCATTGTATGGTAGCAACACAAGGCTTGTCATAGATAGCTGACAGGGACGTGCAAATCATTCAGACCTCCACCAGATAATGTTGAACTACAACTCCCAGTGGAAGATACCCAAAGTATTTATGAGTAGTTTGCAGATGAGATCTGCAACATTTAAATCAACCTCTAAGGCCACGGAGCTATATAGCTATGCATATTGATTTTTTAAAAAAAAACAACTCGTTGCTCTGTTCATGCTGGCTCTTTGCTATTAATGCTATAGCAATATTCATTGCTGTATTCATGCTGACAAGATAAAATGAACCAAAAATACAAAATCAACAGCCCAGCACCATAATACACAAATGTAGAGTATCCCCATCCTCCAGTAGCCTTCCTTCTAACTTTGTAACTGGAGTCAGGGGACTGCTGTATTCTCTATGCATCTCTGTACCCTTGGAAAGAAAGCTGAGCATCCATTAGACTTGCCAGAGTACTAACCCTACCTACTAGCACTATACTTGCCAGGGTGAACAGAACTTATAGCTCTGGGTGGAACTGTGTGTGTGGATGTCCCATTGCTACAGAAGTGTAGGAAAGAATACAAGTTAATGGTCCGGAAGACAAAAGTTTCCTGAGGATCTTGGCTTTTGTTTTGCAGGAGAAAACCAAAATCCTAATCCTTAACTATTTTTATATTGTAGTTATAAGGCAAGATGAGCAGTGTGGCTCTTCAGATGTGGCTAGACTGCAACTCCCCATCAGTCCCAGCAAACTTTGCTAATGATGAGGAATTCTGGGGGTTGTAGTCCAGCAACTTATAGAAGAAAGTAGTTTGACCATCACTGCCATGAGAGCTTTGGGTTTCTATTTTTCAAAAGCCAAAGCTGACACTGGGATGATAAACTCTGCTCTCTACACCAAATTGTGTCTTCTCTGCACAATAAAGGTATACATACATACTGGTCCATGCCTAGTGAAGACAACCAAACAAGATCTGCTTGTGTAGGAAATTAAATATTGATTTCTTGGGAAACTCCCCCAAACAATCAAATACAATCATGTACTGTATGTTGCCATTCTGCCCTGAAGTCATTTATGACTTATGGGGACTGGAAGGTGAAACTATCATGGGGTTTTCTTGGCAAAATTTGTTTAGAGGGGGTTCCTTTGCTTTCTTCCAAGGCTGAAAGAGTATGACATGCCTAAAGTAGTCTTCAGAGCTGTAGACAAAGACTCGCACTGGCTTTGTCAAAGACATTATTATGAAGCTGTAGAATCTGGACTTTCAGGCGCAGAATGTTATTTTTTTTAGCAGAGTAAACCCTGCACCTACTCATGAATTCCAGTGAATGATTTAGAAATAGAAATAGACAGGACAGGAAATGCTTTTGACAGCTGGTAATCAAAAGTCAGTGTCAGGTCTTGAGCAATTTACTCAAAATGGTAAATGCACAGTTCATGATTGAAAAGATGACAGAAGATTTGCCATTCTAAGGAATCACTGAAAAAATGCCTCACAGAAATACAGTTGCCTCAGGAATTTCTGTCTTCAACTCTGCATTTGCCATTTGATTGCCAGCTTACATTTTTAATGCAACAAATGTTCCTTCAATCTCCAATAAGAGCTTTCTTTCTTATCACATTTGCTCTTTTCCAGTAAAGGACAACATAACTGAGTCAGTACAAAGCCCAGTTGGCACAACTATTCAATCTGTACTTTTTATGGTTCTGACTGTACTAGTTCATTGTATGTTTCAGTATCACTGAACAGCTTCTTTTCTTCCAAGTGTTAATTAATGCTCATTTGTTATCTCATGGGTTGGTCCAGGTTGTATATATTGTGTATACAGTATATTTCAGAGGAAGGAACTAACATATCCACCTATGCTATTCCTTGCCTAAGAAAACCCTATAAAACTCATGGGATCGCCATTAGTCAGCAGGTGACTTGAAGCCACATAGGCGTTTATCACAAGGGGTTTTTAACAACGCAGATCTGGGGTGACTGTGGGTCCAACAATCTGGATTCATGTTATAACGTGAATGTTTTATCACACCTGGTTCCTTTCTATGGGAGTTCCTTCTGTGGCGCTTCCACAGTGAATCCAAACTGACTCCTCATTTTGGTGAATTCGCTAAAAAGTGAATTCAAAGGATTTGCATTCAAGCTCACTTTGATTTCACTCCAAATTGTTCTGGTGTGGAATGCAACTTTGCTTCTGCTCTGGTACACACACACACCCCAAACCTCCAAGGCTGCAATTTTGCCCCATTTGCTTACGGTGTCCCCCCCCCCCCCGCTTCCATTGCTGCCAATAGGAAATGCTTTCCGATGCTGGGGAAAGGGCAGAGAACTACTGGGAATTAATGTATTCATGTTTTAACGTGGACAGGAGACTTGCTGGAGAGGAGGGGGAAGCGGCTGTTTCCGATGCCGCTGGGGAAGGCTGCTTGTGTGACTGGAAAAACTGGAAAATAGTAAGTTATTAGTTTGCTGAGGCACCAGAGCTCTCTGGCAGAGAAAGATCAATGTCTCTGGACATTACACTTCTCAGAATTCCATAGCACTGAGCCAGGCCAGTTAAAGTGGAGTTAAACCAGATTATCTCCTCAGTGTGGCTGCAACTTAAGAGAAGGCAACTGTTACGAAAGGAAGGAGAGATGTAGATGAAATAGATGAGAATGACAGGAGGATAGATGCAGACGTGGCTGAAATGGATGGGGGCTCTGACACGGAGGACCCCTTTGAATTTGGCTGCCAGAGATGGGAAAACAGAAGGGAGAAAGAAAGGTGCAGCTGTCATTCAGGTGAGGCTAGCATTCAGGTGAAAGTGGAACCAGGCTCCTTTCTTAACCCCGGAAGTGCAAAGGTTCAGGATGCGTTCAGACCCCCACTGAGCATGTGCAAGGGTTCCAATTCGAATCGTTGAATCTGCATGGTATGCACCGGTGTGGTAATACAATTTGCACTCACTCCGCTTTGCATGAATCCGTATCATGTGACTTGCCTTGGATTCAATTCCCCCTCGATTCGGAAGAGTAATGGAAGGGCAACCAGGTGTGATAACATTCATGCGTTATAACGTGAATCCGCATTGTTAGACCCTCAGTCACCCTGGATCTTAGCTGCTAAAATCCCCATGTGATAAACTCCACACACACACCTGCTCATTCCCCTGATTTTCCATTTTCCATCTTTCCACACTGCTACTACTGAGCATGCTGATTCCTCATAAACTGTTTCTAATGTTTCAGAAGGATTTTTGCTAAAGTTTTTTGCATTTCTACAAATCAGGTTCTTCTATCCTGTTGATAAAGCATCTATTTACAGTATATTGAGAATAAGAATGCTGTTAGGATAAGGATTGTCAGGTTCTGAGAAACAGAGTTGCATCAGAATGTCGTAATATACGGACTCAGAAGCCTGGATGTTTCCCCCTGTTAAACATTTTCATAAACACGTGTGGGTGTATTACTAATCATGAGTAACAACTGGATAGCTAAGAAGATAACAGTGGATCATGGAAGTGAATGAGGGTTCATGCTGCCTCCAAGACAACTACAATGGCATTGTACAATGCAGCATCAACACTGCTATGAACAACTAAGGTTTTGCTATATCTTCCACCAGCCTTCATACAAACCTCTCTCATGTACCAGGCCACCACAATTTTCGCACAGGTGAAGTCTGACAAAGACGCAGAATCAGTAGGCTGCAGTACACAGTACTGGAGTTGGAATGAGCAGAGTTGGCTTCTAATCTTGATTTATCCATGATCTATCTAGGAAAGAGTTGTGATGGTCACTCAGCTCAACCTATCTTGTATAGTTATTGTAAGGATGAACCCTATATATAATCTCCAGCGCTCTTGAGTGTAAATAGGATAATGAAATCTGGAGGTTTCATTTAGTCTTCACCTTAGGAGAGCTAGTGTGGTAGGCAAACTCTAGAGATCCAGGGACCAACTGTCCTCTCTCACAGCCTGTGAGAACATAGAGCTGAAATGTGAGTGGATATATGATTGCACAAGCAAGTTTTAGACATCCCACCCCCAGTCCTTTGTTTTAATGAATAACCACTTCTCCTGGAAAACAATGGTCTTTGCTCTTTTTTTCCTGTTTTCTTTCTATTTTTTGCTATTTTTTCTCAGCAAGAGAGTCTGTGGGGAAAAAAATAGGCAGGGTGAGGGACCATCTGCCATCCACACTTGCATGTTGCCCATCCCTGGCTAAAAGCTTTGGACAAGAGAAAGGCCTACAAAGAAGTCACAACATGCAGCCAATCACAGGTATAGTTTGTATTTAAGATTGTCGCTATTTGCAGCACATAAGATATAATTATACAAACAAAGAGATGAAAAGGCTTTGACAGGTCCTATATTTACCTTGGTTTGAATTAGCGCTTTGCACATGCTGATGTTGCATTTATCAGCACTGGAATCTTCATTTTCTTCCACTTTCATTTCCTCCAAAATTTCATTTTCACCTTCTGGAAGAGCCTAGTAAATACAAAGCATCACATAAAGTACTTCCAAATAACCCAGGGTTTTATCAGCTTGTTCTAGGCCACTATAAAGACCAAACACTTCCCATTGCTGCTACCAAAGCATGTGCCCTTTAAAATTAAGAAGAGCAACAGCAGAACGGTTATCTACTCTTGCTGCAGCAGTGCCCCAATGCCACTTCGTTAATCCCTTTCTTTAAATAAAATGTCTTAGGTCTTTGACTGCTGTACATTCTGTCTCTCTTCTTTCCAAGGATAAAATGGAAAGGGAAAGACCCAAGCATGACACTTTGAGAGCCTTAGAAAAAGCAGGATAAAAATAAAGAATGGAGGAAGCTTCTTGGCTTTTCCTTAAAGAGAGAATATGGTATAGTTTGCATTGATCTCATCTCTCCATATCTTGCTGGGGGGGGGGGGAGAACAGGGATACTATCTGCCTGTCAGTTAATTTGAGTTGGCATAAATGTTGCTCAATGAAAAGGATTTTCCTTTTGAAATGGTACCCAGAATTCAACACTGGAAATGTAATTATGTAAACTCCAGCTTTGAACAGTGATTTTTCCTCCTCTCATTTTAGAAATAAAGTTGATTGGGGCTTTCTGGTTCTTCAAGAATGCTCCAAAGTCCCTTGGGCCAGATCCAAAGAGTCACATGTGCAAGTAGAAAGCACTTCTGTACACATAAGAATATTAAGAGAGAGATGGCCAGAAAAGCCTTGAATGCACTACCCCACATAGTTGTTTGGATCCTGGATTTTTTTTTTAACGTTTTATCATAATAACTAGTCAAAAGTTTTTTGAAAAGTAACCTAATGTCAAACATCAGTGAAAAGTACAACACCAACAATATATGCACTAGGCTACCAGAAGATAACTTTTCCAAGTTCTCTATGAACTATGGAGAGGTCAGGAGGTTTTGACCATTCATTTCATTTTGTGGTAATTCTGTGTGCAAAGTGAAGGTAAGAAAGAATAGGTTGCTTATCTGTAATTGTAGTGATCATCTGTAAACTGACATAAATGGATTATCTGTATCTCCACAGTGCATAATTCAGAACTTTCTAAAACTATTAGATATGCTTTTTGGTGGTGGCCTCCCTGCCACCTTTTGTGTAGCTATCCACCACACTTCCCACCTAAACTCTAAGCTCCATGGATGCCAAAGCAGCAACCAAGGATCTAAGGAGAGGCAGGACATGAGGAGGAGAGAATAGGTGGGGTTGTGACTTCACAGATGACCACTCAAAGAACTACAGTTGCAAGTAAACAACATGTCCTCATTCTTTGTGGTCTCTGTGACTCACACACATGTGAGACTAGCAAGATACTAACCAAGAGGAGGAGGAAGTGTAATGGGGCAGAACTACAGGATGGCTCTCCTGAAGGTAGCATCAGCCCTAGATCTTGCATCTACTCTGTAGTGGGAGATGAAGGTCAAAGGTTGTGACCACATAGCATCTCTGCAAATGTCCTCTAATGGCACACCTCTCAAAAAGGCAGACAGCATAGCCATAGCCCTTGTAGAATGATGATGGACATGGGCTGGAAGGTCTTTCTTGAAGTAGATGCAAGATCTAGGGATGATGCTGCCTTCAGGAGAGCCATCCTCTAGTCCTGTCTTACATTACACCCCCTCCTCCTATGGTTAGCAGCTTGCTAGTCTGTGAGTCATGAAGGCCAGGTGAGTGATGGATACCACTCACTTCAGTAATTGCTAATGTAATCATTTTACAAGGTTCTGAATGATGCACTTATGCAGGCACAGATAACCCATTTGTGTGAATCATAGAGACTACGAAGGAGATCTAAATATCTGCCACTCAAGCCAAAGTGAAGCAAACACTCATGCCTCATGTCCCCATCCCTCCAATCCCCTGATACAAGGAGAAAGGAGATGGAATCATTGGAGTGCTAACTGTAAACAGAGGCTGGCAATTTTTTGGTCACTGTGGACACAGCAGGCTTGCAAGATCAACATAGCTATTAAGATGAAAAATACCACAGTATTCTAGAAAAGTTTTTCTGAAGAGTACCTTTTGATGAACATCAATTCCAAGCACAGCTAAAAGGTTTTCTTGATTACGAGATTCATTCCAAGGACATCCAAAACTGGACAGGTTATTGCACTGAGTAAAAGTCTTCCATAAGTTTGCTGAGTCGCTGCTTTAAAAGGAAAGGCAATTCAGATCAGTCCAAGGTTGCCAAGCACATAGAATCCTAGAGTTGGAAAAGACCCCAAGGGCCATCCAGTCCAACCTCCTGCTATGTAGGAATACCTAATTAAAGCACCCCCGACAGATGGCCATCCAGCCTCTATTTAAAAACCTCCAAAGAAGGAGACTCCACCCCTCTCTGAGGCAACGTATTCCACTGTTGAACAGCTCCCTACAGTGATTAAGTTCTTCCTAATGTTTAGGTGAAATCTCTTTTCCTGGAGCTTGAATCCATTGCTCCATGTCCTAATCTCTAGAGCAGCAGAAAACAAGCTTGCTCCATCCTCAATATGACATCCCTTCAAATATTTAAACATGGCTATTATGCCACCTCTTAACCTTCTCTTCTCCAGGCTAAACATTCCCAGCTCCCTAGGCAGCTCCTCATAAGACATGGATTCCAGACCTTTCACACTCCTCTGGACATGTCCAGCTTGCCAACATTCTTCTTGAATCATGGTGCTCAGAAGTGGACACTGTATTCCAAGTGAGGTCTGACCAAAGCAGAGTAGAGTGGTACTATTACTAACATCGATCTAGACACTAGACTTCTATTGATGCAGTCTAGAACTGCATTGACTTTCCAAGGGGCCATTCAGACTACCCTTTTCCCCAGTTCAGAAACCGGATTAAAAGCGGAAAGTTCATACTGGCCCCAGTTCTTTAACACCCGAATTTGAGGCTTGCACACCCATTGAGGGGCAAATCCCCCTTAGTGCAGGTCTTTTGAAAGCAGAGTTTAACCTGTATCTTTTGAGAAAAAATGGGTCCCGGCAAATATGAACTTCGCCCCGGTCATGATTGGGTCAAGTTCAGGAAAGGGATTAGGTCAGAAGGAGGGCAGAGGGCAGAACATGCCTCCCTCTCTCTCTCTTTTTGTGCTTTTATTTTTGGCAGATTATGCGAATAGGTCTACAGGTTGATACATTTTGATAGAATGTATCTGCTTGTGCTACATTTCCCTTTCGTTTGCTTGCTGCCGGCACGGCACCTCACTTGGCAAGAGGTTTTTTATAAAATTATTTTTGTGTGTGTAATATGAGAATGCTACAATGTGAATGTTACAAATGTTTCGTTTTAAATTTGGCAAAATGATAAAGAATGCTTTTGCTGCATAAGTGTATGTGAGGCATTCTGGGCTCGCAAGGAGGGAAAGCAAAGCAAGAGGATGCAGAGATGGCATTCTGGTATGAGGAATATGATGATGATGATGATGATGATGATGACAGGAAGAAGATGGCATTGGAGGAGGCAAGGGCTTCAGAGGTAGCACTGGGATGGAAGCACAGGGAGGCAGGAGGCTGGCGTCCGAGGGGGAGGCAAGAGCTTCGGCATTGGGCTGGAAGCAAAGGGAAGGGAAGAGGTTGCAAAGAACAGGAAATGCTGGGCTGGAAGCAAAGGGGAAGCTAGAGGCTGGCATGTGGAAACCCATGACTCTGGTGGAGTCACACTCTCTCAGCCTCAGGGGAAAGGCAATGGCAAATCTCCTCGGAACCAATCTTGCCAAGAAAACCCCAGGATGGGATTAGGGTTGCTATAATCTGTAGTGACCCAAATACACACAACACACACACACATCTGGAGGTTTTTAAATTTGACAAGTTGACAGAATATGCGCACAGTGCTGTCAGTTTTTTAAAAAAAAAAGGAGGGGGGAAAGTACTCATTCGGTTGGCCAATGGCTGTAGGATATGTCACCTTTGACGAAAGCGGAAGTGAATTTGATTGACAACCTGGAGGCTCCATTTTAAAGTGGTACCGCAAATGTGAACTTGCAGAGGGGCAAATTGACCCGATCGAGGTAAAGGCTAGTGGGCATGTCTTTCCGAGCAGATTCGTAATGGGGGGACCTGGGATCTGCCCAGTTCTATCCAGGGCAAATGGCGAGTGGGAATGGGGCATTACACATTTTTTACTCATGTTCAGCCTGTGGTCCACTAACAGTCCTAGATCCCTTTCGCATTCACCATCAAGCCAGGTGTCATCCACACTGTATCTGTTCATTTCATTTTTACTGCCCAAGTATAGTATCATACATTTCCTCCCACTGAAATTCATTTTCTTAGTTTTGGTCCAGCTTTCTAATCTGTTAAGATTATTTTGAATTCTGATCCTGTCCTCTGGGGTATTAGCTACTCTTCATAATTTAGTGCCAACTGCAAATTTGATAAGCATGCTATTTATTCATTCATTCAAGTCATTGGTAAAGAAATTGAATAGTACTGGGCCCAAGACAAAATCCTGTGGCACCTTGCTAGTTACTTCTCTCCAGGATGAGGAAGAGCCATTGCTGAGCACCCTTTGGGTTTGGTCAGTCATCCAATTACAAATCCACCTAATGGTCACATTGTATAGCCAACATTTTACTAGCTTTTCTGCAAAGAAAGCATGGGGAACCTTGTCCAAGACAAGTGGTAAAAAAAAATACTTCCACTGTCTTAGGTTTCTTGCTTTGGCACAAGAAACTATAGAATCTTAGATCTGAAAGGGGACACAAGAGCCTTCTACTCCAAATGTCTGCCGTGCAGGAATACAGAGTTAAAGCACATCTGAAAAATGCCCATCCAACCTCTGTTCAAAGACCTCCAAACATGGCTATCACATGCCAAACACATACATTATGAACTTCCTGTACATCCCCAGCCTGAGGACCTATTTTGTGAATTGCACATTATTTTCTCATTCTATTTTTTTCTAATTCCTCACTCCATGTACCTGTAGGTGAAGATAAGGTAGATATTTTACACCAAAAGCAATGCTCTGTTTCTAGAAGTCCTTGTTCCCTTTAAGCCAGTTAGATATTTCCAAGAATCACTTTCCACTCATAACTGTACTATTCCTAAAGTAAATGTAACAGTCCCCCTAAGCACAGACTGCTCTGGAAGCAAAGAATTAGGCAGCTAATAGAATATGGTCCAGTTCTTCTCAGTTTTTATAAGGCTATGCCTTATAAAGAAGTTATATTCAAGAATAGAAGAAGGCAACCTAAAGCTTTGTGAACTGTCTTAAGGCCGGAATAAATTGAAGCATCCATGTGTATATATAAAAAGATTCATATAATGATTCATATGAATATAGCAAATCCTAGGCGGACAAGTCCCTTCGAATGGTAGTTCTTTATCTACAAGAATGTTATTTAATCTTTAAGTAGTTTAAATTACATTGCACACTAAATAAATCAAACCTATCATACAGTGATACATTGCCTCCTCAAGGCTGTTTAGATAGCTCCGTTTGTCTGAGCAGCTTCACATGTGCATGGAAGTGGAATACTGCACGTTGAAGAATAATTACAATGTTTGCTCAAACAAATCACCTCAAATGTAGTGTTTTCAGTGGAGTTAGTTGACATGTTCATCTGAGAGCCATTAAGTGTTGTATCCTATTAAGAGATGTGAACTCAAGTAACACACATACCAGTGTCCCAAGCCTCCAGAATTGTCATCTACATTCTAACACAAGCCAACTAAGAAACCTCAGTATCGCCTTTGTTTTTCAGACAGGGATGTGAAACCAAGTGTTAGTGACCCTCTGATGGCAACTCCACTACTCTGGTATAAATTTGAAGCCACATTTTCTTAAAAGCATTTATATTCTGGTTTTCCATGAGTGCCAGTATTCAAAGCAGGAAACACTAAATAAACACCTAATCTGAGATATCCCAAAGCTATGCCAAACCATCACGGTATTACAACACAGATGCAGGTTCCCAGTGGTTATACTCAGTATTTGACTCTTGAGCAAATAATCAAGCTATGCATTTGAACCATCAACATTGTAACAGCGGACAGGAATCTACTCCTGAAGTATTCTGGCCCCGGAACTGCCCCAGATTCCCCCCACTTTGTAGGGACACGAGTTGGCTGTCTACACATACATCCCACTGTGCCACCTAGCACAAGTCACTCCCTCTGAGGTCAAAATTGAGGCAGCCAGCATCAATCACATGGCCAGGCACCTCACTGTGACCTCAAGGGCGACTTGCAACAGTGGCAGCAGCACTAGGTAGAACATGTGTGTAAACAGCATTTTCCTACAAAAAACAAAGCAAAAAGTGAGGGTTTTTTTGACTCATGTCACCAAGACAGTCCACACTCAAATCGGAGATTTGCCCCTGCATTGTGTGGACAGGTGACGGTGAGGGTGGGGAAGAAGGGACTGGTTTAATTGGCCCATGTAGATAAGCCCAGAGATATACAGACAACAGATCTAATTAGGATAGAGCTAAATAGTATTATTATAGCCTAAAGCAGGTGTGGACAAAGTGCAGCCTTCCAAAGATCTGGAAAGCATGCCCTATGAGAAGCAGCTTAGGGAGCTGGATATGTTTAGCCTGGAGAACAGAAGGCTATTAAGAGGTGATATTATAGCTCTGTTTAAATATCTGAAAGGATGTAATACAGCAGATGGAGAAAGCTTATTTTCTGCAGCTCCAGAGCTATACTGCAGCTCCCAGCATTTGTCACTTTTGGCTATGCTAGCCAGGGCTGACAAGAGCTGCAGTCCAACAACATCAGGAGCACCACACCCTGTCATTCCTGGCTTAAATCCAGTTGGTAGACTCTACCAGAGCAGATTCGCTGAATATATATATATATATATATATATATATATATATATATATATATTTCCCTGCCTCTCCCTTTCAGATCGAGGCGTTGTTACAACCTGATAAAAACAGACAATTACATTCAATAAAATCCATAATCAATGGAAAGTTGAGAAGGCAATATTTACCTAAATTGCACTGATTCAGTGATTCTATTCTAGTTCAGGTTAATAAATTGAAGTAAGAATAATGCCTTAACTAGTGGAAGTAGTGACACTTGCTAGAAAAGACAACATGGAGGAAAAGAGATGGGAAGCAAGTACAGATATGTGAACCCACGATTTCACTGTTGAATGATAGGAATATTCTCTGTACCACCACCACATTTTAAGAGTGTGTTGTCCTCATAGAAATCAGCGCAAGCCAAATCCATGCCCTTAATATATTCTTAAAAACCTAATTAAACTATTACCAAAGTTGTTGCTCTGTACATTCAGAATCTTCTGTGTTGTCTGTTTTTGTCCGAAGTACTTGTTCCAAACTGCTTATTTTTTCCAATAGCTGTGGTATGGGAATGGCTGGAAAGCTCAGTTTAATAATATCTTCAACACTGGAGACAGCCTAGAAAAAGCAAAGTAATGTTTGTGCCCTGCAGCCAAAAGTATGTTATATACAGTGTCAAAAAACACATTGTTATACTGTATGTATACTGAACACAGAAAATCATTGTATATTGGATATCTCCTAGACATGCTTACATTATCTGTACCAGGAAACTCCACATTTGTTTGGACAAACTAACATTATCCCCACCATTTTAGAAATTCAGCAAGCCGACAGATCCCTAATGCATTACTAAGAATAGGAAAGATACCCAATACACTGAATCCATCCAGCCAAGATTAACTGAGATTCTTTACTCTCCATCTCTATGTGACCTTGCTGGTCCTCTCGCATATTTTTAGCCAGATTGCCTAATTTTCTTATCTTAATGTAGTGATTTCTTCTTAACATAAAAACCTCCTCAACTCCCTATATCATCTTAGTGCACATTAGCTCCCTATATTACCTGTCACACTTTGATTCCCCCCCCCCAAAAAAAAACAAAAACAAAACTGCAGATGGACATCAAGCCAACTCTGATTTGGATCCTGCCCCTTAATATATTTGGAGCTAGTGAAGAAGTCCATAGTAGGTCCCAGAGGCAGAAAATTGGTCCACTGTAACCTGTCCATCCTTTACTCAGTTGTTTTTTCTCATTCTTTTTATATAGATATTCTTTCTTCTCATAGAACTTGAAGAACAAAGGCCCTTTCATACATCACTTATAGTCTCATAGCTTCACCCTATGGAATCCTAGGTTTTGTAGTTTAATGAGGAACTAGAGCTCTCCGGCCAAGAATACTAAAAGCCCCTTCCTGAACTGCAAATCCCAGAATTCAATAAGATGGATCCATGGCAGTTAAAATGGAATCATAGTGCTATAATTGTATAGTATAAAAGGGTCCCAAGTCTCGACAGTCAACAGACAATGCTTATAACCAGGACTGAACCAGAACTACTCATCTATGTTTGATGTTTGCCTTCCAGAGAACTCCCACTGTTGGCATTTGTTAAAAGATTTGCATAATTTCAGCACTGGGTTGTTTTTTTAAAAAGCATTTACCATTTTCACCTCTCCATATCTGATCTCACTTATGTACTCAACCATTTTAATCCTATTGGCAGTGACATCCCACATGATATAACGGATAACATGCCTCTACATCCAATGGAATGCCAGGCATGTTCATTCAAAACCAGAAAGCTGCCACAATTAATAGAATTAAAGTGAAACAAAGGCCTATCAAAATAAAAAGGAAAAACAACTCGGGGAAACATCAACAGTTCTGGGAACTAAAGTCACTGGTGAAGTAAGTATTTTGGAGGAAAGTGTAACTTATTTGGGTCTGTCAGGCTTATTACTTCCAAAGTGAATATTCAAACTAGAGACTATTTGATGTGGGACAACTTGAAACACCAGTAGTCACGTAATAAGAAAAACAAACATCTGCTCCTTACTCACATCCATGACACTTTCCTATATAAGCAGACCCAGTGGAATAAATGCAATGTTTTATCTGCTGCTCCAGGATTACTCATGTCACTAATTAGGCAATCATAGACTTTTTGTCCAGTATCTGAAATTACTGTTCTTCAGAAGTGAGAGAAATGGATTTGAATCAAACACATAAGATTTAATAAGAGTTAGAAACACATGACTAGCAAAGAAAGAAATAATCGTATGCTATAATTAGATTACATATATAGATAATATGGAACCACATAGATACATGTATACTATTACAATCAATATATCTATTCTAATAGGATTGAATAAAGCTCAGCTGAGGCCCTTTAACTGAAAGGGAATTTTATAAAAATATATACGTTAGTAGGGAGCTGGGGATGTTTAGCCTGGAGAAAAGAAGGTTAAGAGGTAATATGATAGCCCTGTTTAAATATTTGAAAGGATGTCATGTTGAAGAGGGAGCAAGCTTGTTTTCTGCTGCTCCAGAGAACAGGACCCGGAGCAATGGATGCAAACTGCAGGAAAAGAGATTCCACCTCAACATTAGGAGGAACTTCCTGACAGTAAGGGCTGTTCGACAGTGGAACAAACTCCCTCGGAGGGTGATAGAGTCTCCTTCCTTGGAGGTCTTTAAACAGAGGCTGGATGGCCATCTGTCAGGGATGCTTTGATTTGGATTTCCTGCATGGCAGGGGGTTGGACTGGATGGCCCTAGTGGTCTCTTCCAACTCTATGATTCTATGAAAAGAAAGAGTTTTTAGATAAGCTTTTTATAACACTGTTATTTATTAAATATTAAATATATTGTTTTATAAGAATAAAAGGGGGTTATATGTTTGATAATAAATAAGATGTACACATAAAATATGCTGGACTTAGTTATTTTAAATAGTATTTTTTGTCTCTGTTAAGATTATCAAACTGGCTAAGTGTTCTGTTTAAATAAATAAGACTGCACCTGGAAATCAAGGACAACTTTGCAAAGGAGGCAAAACAGTTTTTGGAGCCAACTGATAAGAGAGCTCCATCCTCATTAAATGTCAAGAACACTATTTTTTTGGTTGGGTTACTAAAAGTCATGAGATATCCCCTTTTGAGCATGCGTAATGGGGGGGGATGATGAATATTAGAACACACCTATGAATCTATAATGACTAATTTAAATGGTCATGAGACGTATGATGAAATATGTTATGGGTGGAGTTTTTACATACATGAAAAGGTGGTCTTAAAATTGATCACATGTCTAGATCTGGACAATAAAAAAATGAGATAGAAATATTGTAACAGAAAATGTCTTATAAATACTGTGTAAAACCTCAGACGGTGTGCCTCTTGCCTGAGACAGCCCTTCTTGCAAGATTGTAATGAATAAATTGGGAATTGCTGCTTCACTTGTTTTGTCCTGATTCATTTGATTTGGTACTTTGGTACTTAGAAAAAATCTGTATCTCACAAGAAGTAAACTGCAATGATTTCTATTTAAAAAGTTGTTCACTTGACTGCTGTAATTTTACAGGCCAAGACAACAAGGACTGAGAGTTAACTGCACAGTTACAGTTTAAGTACAAGAAATACCAAACTGTGTAGACAAAAAACGAATTGTACCAACACAAAGATCCTTTTATCTGGTGATAAGAGCAGTAAAACAGCGGAGGGGAGAAATTTGAAGAATGTATGAATCTGGATATCTTCTCCAGTTTTATGAAGAGCAACGATTCCCCACCCCAACCCCCTCCACTGTCTTCTTGAGCTAAACCATTTTTACCATACAGCAAAGAAAAAGACAGAAATGATGTTGCAATTTTTTATTGCAGCATGCTGCAAAGTAAAACCTTCCTTCCGGATTGCTGGTTGCTTAATGGTAATAACATGGAAATAACATGTATGATAGCATTCTAAAAAAACAGAAAAGAGCTGAGGACTCTAAGTGAATCAGGGTCTTAACCTATCGAAACATACCTTCACATTAGTAGAAGTTTCTCTTCCATTGTGCCTAGCCGTTTGAGAAAAGAACTGAGTCCATGAGGTAGTGGTGCAATTGTGGTTGAGATCGACACCATTCATGTAAACTTGTTTTTCACTTAATTTCTGCAAAGATTCTGGGGTGTCGCTTACGTTCCTCAGCTTGGCTTCACTGAATGCTTCAAAGTCACCCCATGTACTGCTGGTTTCCACTGCGCTGGTGTCATGAGGAATTTCCAGTGATGCTTCATGCACACTTCCATTCTTGCTGCTAGGAAGATTTTTCTGAACCTTCTCCACTTCCAAGCTTTCATCAAGATTTCCAGCTAGGTTTAGGTAATATTCATCAGCTCCATCAGTCTTTTCACTGGCAGACATCTCTGCTGGCAGAACATTTGAACATGACTGTCTTGAAAGTTCCATACCACTAGGCATTTCTGCTGAGTCCTGACCCTGCATTTTGATTCCTGCTATTCCAGCTATGAAGAATCATTCAGAAATCTGGACCAAAAAAACCCTCATCACCCAGGAAATATGACCGATTGGAAAATTTTAACATTTCAAAAACATAACCAGGCACTTCATTCTGTCTTGAATAGCTTGCAATAATGTTGCTACGGAAAAGAAAGTGTCCTTCAACGTCTCCCTAAGTCATCAATGCAAGGCTTGTTTTTCAGTCTCAACTTGATTACAATCCAGATTTCAGTCTGCAAAAGAAAGGTTATAAATAAAGAGCTCTCTTATAATGCTGTGTGTAAAGCTTAGAAAAGATAAGCTATCAGAGGGGGAGAAAGACTCCCACTTAGAGAAACACATTCCAATGTGATGCACTGAAATTTTGCACATTAAAGGACCAAAACTAAACCAGAGCCAAAATCCTTAATAGTTTTACTTGCTGTGTTCAGGATCTCTTCATAGTTCCACACACTCACAAAAGTTTTGAACTTGGGTTTTTGAAACAGGGTTTCCTGTGACATGGCAAGCCACTTTTGAAACTCATGGTGTTTCATAACTAGTTTGAAATGGAAGAAGTAGGCATGCAAAAGTTTGATTTACTGATGGATTGATTTGTGTTTTTATGTTTATAACTGCGAGGACATTTGCCAACTGTGTGTTATAATAAAATCTTAAATAACTAAACATTTTAAAATGATTAGACCTGTAGCAACAGAAAGTCTTTGGATCATGAGCTTGCACCTCTTCCCCTTCTCTGCTCATTTAATCGTTCCTTGGTTTGCTGCAAGCTATAGTCAGCTGTTTTATCCGAACAAACAAAGGTTTGCATTCAGTCTGCAAACTAGGATGTAATCCAGTTATCAGGTCAAATGCAGTCCATAGTTTCTTGAGATATAACAGCAAACCAAGGTTTTCTGCAAACCAATACGTAATTAGGTAGAATGTGCAAGCAGAAAAGAGGTAAACTATGCATTAATAAGAATATTTGGTAAAATAAAATAAAATAGATAAACCTGCCATGCAGATATATCCCCTTTAAGAAAAAACTTGATTCAAGAAAACTTGATTTGGGTAAAAGCTTTTAAAATACAATTTTCAAAAAACAAACTGCTCTAAGAACCTGGATGGGAAGAATAAACCTGAAGCTGGAAAGGGACAGCACCGTTCTCAGAAAGATTTATTATTATTTTGGTTGCAATGGCAGTTTTGTTGGGAAAAAAACACAAGTTGACTTCTGGGATTAAGCTATCCATTCATCATTCTGCAACATCTTAAAACCACAAATCTGGAAGAAATTATTTATCTGTTCAGTATAGTCAAATAATCTTTGCATTACAGTAAGATTTAGAACTTGACAGTGACAAAATATCACTTTTGAGAACAAGCCAGAGTGTAGATCGCCAAGAATCCAGCTTACTTTAATTCAGATTTTCTCTGTACAGCTTTATTGGAGAATAAAATCCTTGGCCTCTTGCCTTACATTATCTTAACTCACTTGACAGGTGGGGGCTATTTGCAGTTTTTATTTTATTTTATTTTTATCCCGCCTTTCTCCTAAAGTGGGACCCAAGGCGGCTAACAACATATATAAAACACAATTAAATTCATAAAAATATTTTTAAAATTACAAATATAAAATTTAAAACATACAGAGTTAAAATTAATAATCTAAAACCAACCCTCTTATCCCCCAATAAAACCAAGCCTGCCAGATCTTTAAAGGCCTGTTTAAATAAATAAAATTAAGTGGAATTTATCTCAAAGCAGACATACAAAGGATTACATTCTTGTTTTAGCATTACAACATTCCAGGCAGAGGTTTAAGAAATGAGGTGTGCAATGCAATCCTATTAATATTTACTCAGAAACAAGCTACGTTGAACAGGAATGACTTCTATGTGAGTGTGTGTAACACCGCAACCCAACACAATAGGCAAGTCTACCAGCCAAAGAGTATTTCCATAACTTGTTGAGTAAAACCTGTCAGGATGACTTTCTGTGAAAGTTTTCCAATACTTAACATCTAGTCTGTTGTTCCCTGCCTCCAAGATCCTGAGATGGACTCTGAGTCAGAGAATGAAGGCTCTGATAGAGAGTCTGAGAGCCCATGCTAGGTCTGCAGTCACAAAAGCAGAGTCCCCAGCAACCACATCCCTCATAGGAAGATGCAGGCTTACCCATACCTACCCCATCCGAGAGACATCAGAACAATGAAAGTCACAGATGCTCAGAACACTTATATAGGAAACACGCTCAGTTAGGGAGCACCTATGAGAACCGAGTGGGCTATAAATAATCCAGTACCTTCTCCAGATGAGTGTTGCTGACAAACAAACATTCTTGGAAGAAGCAGTACCGGCGCCGTGTTCCCTGACTGCTTGCTTTGAATTCTGCTTGGATCCCTGTCTGAATTACCCTTTGGACTACCTGCCTGCACTGTGTACTGAACCATGTATGACTTGGACTAGACTGGACTTTCTCTGCTTAGCCGATGTCTTGGTGAGCTGTGACTACCTCCCTGTAACTCCGTGGGATGCTGTACTTTCATGCTGAGAGTCTGGCTTGCTTCCCAAAAGCAAAGCAGGACAGAGCCTCTCCCAGCACTTGCAAGTCAGGTTTGGGAGGCACATGGCTGTCACTCCAGATTCTTCGAGAGCAAGTCAGCCGTGATGTCTTGTGTCTAAGGGTAAATTCCGGACTAATAAGCGATCAAAGTTGTTTCTAATCTGCAGAAGTGCAGAGGTTTATAACACATTCCCTAACATGTGTGGTTTGTACTGTTATTCTTGCTCGAGTGTTGAATTCCTGTTTGAATTTCTGACTAATAGACATAGTTAATAACCAAGTAGAATACTCCACAGTTACCCAAAGCCAAAATAAAAAGGTAAGGAAATGTAAGTCCCACCTCTTACATGCTTCAAGAAGCAATGTGCTGGAAACTTTTGGTGAAGAAGGAGCTAGACATACTTCTGACTGGAAGTAAAACATTTACTCAGAAAATTTACTATCTGCTTTCCCTAGATTCTCTGGTGGACTGCCAATTACAAATGCAACAACGCTCTACTAGGGAGCCAGATTTTAAGAGTCCTATTTCTACACATTAATCAAAATCTGCTAAAAGACAATGTTCCTGTACCAGGCAAGCTTTATCACATGAATAAAAACAATTCAATTAAATTTGTAGAACTAGCCTTTCCCCGCCATCTGCACTGCAGAACTAATGCATTTTTACACCATTTTAACTGCCATGGTTCAATGGGATTTGTAGTTTTGTGAGCTATTTAGTCTTCTCTGTCAGAAAGCTCTGGTGTCACAACAGTCATGGCAGTTAAAGCAGTGTCAAACTGTGTTAGTTCTGCAGTGTGGCAGCAGCCTAGGTAGTGAAACAATTATACATCAGCATTGCTTCTGATATTGACAATTCACAACCCAGAAGAAATTGCCACAGGTTCTTATATACCATTATCCTTCTCCAATCTAGCATCCTCCAAATAGACTAAACTGCAACTTCCACAATTTCCAGATAGTGTGGCAATTGGCTGCACTGGCTGAAGATGCTAGGAGGAGCAGTCCAACACATGTAGTAAGTATCAAAGTGAATAAGACTCCATCGCTAGCCCCATTACCCTAAAAGCAAGCTGACCACGTAGTCACTGTCTTGATAGGCTTGGTCCCAGGAAAAGGTAGAATTTAAAAACTTTCCAGCAAGCAGTTTTGGGAGTTGCCATACTGTTTCGCTGGCTACCCAAAAGAGAGAGGACAATAGAGGTAGCCTCCTTCTCAATGAGCGAGTGATTAACTTAACAGCTTGCCATCAAGAATTTGTCTTCCCCCTGAAAAGTGCCAGACCTTTCTTGTGTATCCATTGTGTATGTTTCAGCTTAAACAAAGTAGAGTCATCAAGCCTTTGTTCGCCAGGCTGCCATAGCCTGAGGTTTGTTTGGGGTATATAAGGACCCACTTCCAACCCTCCAGTGGCTTGTAGATTCAGTTCCGAGCCTGAGTTACTTGCTTGTAGAGCATCCTGCTCCTTGAGCCTTGGGCTCTGCTGAATCACTTGAGTGAAGCCAAGCTCACTGTCACGGGCCTCTTGTTAGCTTTTGCCCGCCCGGAAAGTCAGCTCCTAGCCACCATGGCTGCCGCTTTCTTTTCCGTTCTCACGGCCGTGTCTCACCATTCACCATTCCTCACATCCATCGCTTTGGAGAAGACTCCTAAGGTAATTATCCCAAGGTGCCTCTATCCTTTCTCCTTTACTCCCGAATCTCTCCCCTCCCTTGATTTAGCACTGAATGTGTGTGGTGTGATCCCCTTGTTGTGTGGCTTTAAAAATGTTTATATTTTTATTGCAACTCATTGGCATTTTGAGTCTCTCTTCTTCTGGGGTTGGTCTAGTGACCTCTGGCATACACATAGGACCCAACCCCGCTGTGTGCGTTGTTAGGACACGCCTCTCA
>NC_056522.1:367401983-367412283 GCF_019175285.1 Sceloporus undulatus | reverse complement strand
TAAATTCCCCTAATTCGATCCTTCCTAACAGTGTTCATGTTGTTTCCAATTTATGGCTACCCTTAAGCACACCTATCGCTGGGTTTTCTCGGCAACATTTGTTCAGAGAGGGTTTGCCTTTGCTTTCCTCTGAGGCTGAGAGAGTGTGTCTTGCCCAAAATCATGTAGTGGGTTTCCATAGCTGAGTGGGCATTCAAACCCTGACTTCTAAGAGCCATAGTCCAGCGCTCAAAGCACGACTCCACTTTGTCTCTCAGGCTTAGTGTACAAAGCATGGGATGCACTATAATACTGTATAAATACTGAGTGTAAGGAGTTTATCACATGAGGGCAAACTGCAAAAATCCCATTCAAAAATGGGATTTAAAAACCAGAAAAAAACCACAAAAGCGGGTAGTTTTTCACACACGACAGGGTTAATGTGACATAAACCCAAACAGAAAGTAGACAAAACTCACCCCTTTTTACTTTCGTCTGAAATACAACCCACTTTTGCGTTTTTTTGTTTGTTTGTTTTTACTTTCGGTTCAAGTTAACCCAGAACATCGTCTGAAAAACTACCCACTTTTCCAGCTTTTTTCCAGTTTAAATCTAGTTTCTGTATGGGATCCATCCCATGTGATAAACTCCACAGTAATCAGAAGTTAAGGTTTGAAGCAGGGAAAGCACAATTGCAATCCCCACACAGCTACAAAGCATGGAGTGGGATGAGGGTCAGCTGTCTTGAGACCATTGCAGCACAAAGAAGGAGTCAAGGGGCACTTCAAAGACTAACAAGTGTTATTTGGCATAAGCTTCCATGGTCTGAAGTTGGCAGCAGTCCACTAAAGCTTGTGCCAAATCAGTTTAAGATTGTCCTGACAGTCACTACTCAAAAACTTATGGATGGAGCAGTAACTTTCTTAGGATCAATTACAATTCCACAACAGACTTTTCAAGCTGTCCACAACTCTTCAACATGCTTGATGGTTTAAAATATATTGGGTGAGGGTGGCACAGGGGCATGGAAGTCCAAGAATTTGCTTCTGTGTTTTTTTAAGCCATGAGTCTGTAGAAAGTAGCAAATTGGCCATTTTCTGACAGGCTAGCATAACTTGGAGGTGGGGGGTGTACAAGGACAAAAGGGGGCAGGATAATAAAGCACATTGTTCAGAGCTGTTGGAGAAAGGGCAGCATAAAACCTTTACTGTGGTTGTTAACTACTCTCAAGTTGGCTTTGACGTATGGCAACCCCATGAATGAGAGACCACCAAGTCACCCTATCCTCAACAGCCCTGCTCAGGTCTGGCAGACTCAGGGCTGTGGCTTCCTTGACTGAGTCTATCCATCTGGAATATGGTCTTCCTCTTTTCCTACAGCCTTTTATCTTACCAAGCATTATTGTCTTTTCTAGTGAGTCATGTTGTCTCATGATATGGCCAAAGTACAACAGCCTCAATTTAGTCATCTTGGCTTCCAAGAAGAATTCAGGCTTGATTTGCTCCAGGACCCATTTATTTGTCTTTTTAGTAGTCTACTGCATATGTATACGTAGTAGATTGTAGTCAAGAAATCAGAAGGAGACTAGGAATGGGAAGGGCAACTATTAAAGAACTAGACAAGAACCTAAAGTGCAAAGACATACAGCTGAATGCTAAAGTGAGGATAGTCCAAGAGAATGTATTCCCCATCACCATGTACAGACATGAGACATGGACAGAGAAGAAAGCAAATAAGAAGAAAATAAATTCATTTGAAATGTGGTGCTGGAGAAATGTGCTGAGGATACCATGGATGGCCAAAAAAACCAAACAAATGGCTACTTCAACAGATCAAACCTGAATGCTCCTTGGAAGCCAAAATGATCAAGTGAGGCTCATTATGAGAAGGCATCAATCATTAGTTAGAAAACACAATGATGCTGGGAAAGGTAGAGAGCAGTAGAAGTAGAGGAAGACCACATGCCAGATGCATGGACTCTATTAGGGAGATTACAGGTATGAATTTACAGGACCTGAGCAGAATAGTGAAGGAAAAGGGGTCTTGGAGATATCTCATCCACAGGACACCATGAGTCAAAGTCCATTTGAGAACAACTAACAAGAGAGTTAGAGTGGCATAGTGATTTGAGTGGTGGACCATGACTCCGGAGATCAGGATTTGATTCCCAGCTTGGCCATGAAACCTGTTATGTGACCTTGGGCAAGTCACACTCTCTCAGGCTCTGGGGAAGGCAATGGCATACCTTCTCTGAACAAATTTTGCCCCCCAAAAAACCCATGATAAGATTGCCTTAGGGTCACCATGCGTCAGAAACAACTTAATGGTGCACAACAACAACAACAACTGTATCTGTAGACCTCTATCTGCCTTCGAGTCAATCCCAACTCATAGTGATCCTATGAATGAGACATCTCCAAGCCCTGCTATCCTCCATGCTCTGCTTGGGTCCTGCAAACTCAGGCCCATGTCCCATGTCCTCCTTAATTGAGTCTATCTATCAGGGGCACGGTCTTCCTCTGTGATACCATCTATCTTTCCTAGCATTATTGTCTTTTCTAATGAGTTGTGCCTTTTCATGATGAGGCCAAAGTACGACAGCCTCAATTTAATCATATTGGTATTTCCATCCTGATCCACTCAAGGACCAATTTGTCTTTTGGGCCATCCACAGTATCCTTAGCACTCTTCCATAGCACCACATCTCAAATGGATGAGTCACCAATGTCTGAAACTTAATATGGCCAAAACAGAGCTACTTGTCATTCCACCTAAGCCATATTCGCAATATTCCTTTTCAATTACTGTGGACAACACTGTTATTCAACCTATGAATGAAGCTCATATTCTGGACTTTTTGTTTGGTTCTTCTTTATTGTTTGTTCCGCAGATCCAGGCCACTGCCAAATCATGTAGATTTTTTCTCTACAATCCTGCCAGGATTAGACCTTTTATTTCTGTCTCGATGGCAAAAACATTACTCAATGCGCTGGTGGTCTCGTGCTTGGATTATTGCAATTCACTTTTGGTGGGTCTTCCTCAATCCCACCATGGCCCTTTAATTTCTGTGCAACACTTGGCAGCCAGGATCATCTTCTCTCCCCGTCGTTTTGATCACATCACCCCCTTATTGTTATCCTTTCACTGGCTCCCTATTCCTTTCAGAATCTGTTACAAACTTCTTCTGTTGACTTTTAAAGCTCTTTGTGGACTGGCTCCCTCTTTCTTGTCAGCGCTCATCTCTTCCTATCATCCTCCCAGTGCATTGTGATCTTATGACAGCAGTCTCCTAACTCAGCCAAGGTTCTTCTCCTGCCCTGCTCAAATTCTCCCATACTGCTCCCCATGCTTGGAATCTTCTCCCCACCCAATTGAGAACTGTTACTTCCTTGGCCAATTTTAAGGCCAAGTTGACAACAAGTTTGTTTAGTGATGCATTCCATATCACTGTCAATTTGTCATGATGTTTATGTTTTGATTGTGTGCTTGCTGTATTATTTTAGAGAAGTTTTAATTTTGCAATATTGACGTTTTAGACTGTATGCCGTTTGGCAGGTTTTTATTCTTGTTTCATTTTGATATCTACTATGTAAAGCACTGTGCAAATCTTACATGCTCTATACATAAATGTTACTATTACTATTACTACTACTACTACTACTACTAATAAAGTGAGTTTATCTTCTTTCTGTCCACTTTCTTCACCTCCAGCTGTCACATATCTGAGGAAGTAGACTGAAGTCTACAAAAGCTCATGCTGCCAACTACTTTCTTTCAGTTAGTCTCAAAGGCGCTTTTTAGGTTGTAAGCCTGAGGGCAGGGAACCATCCAATTAAAAAGATTGTATGTACAGCGCTGTGTAAATTTACAGCGCTTTATAAATAAAGGTTAATAATACAAGATCTCTCTACATACTGATTCTACAGACTCACACGGCTTTAGCAATAGCAAGTAACAAGTACATTTCTATACCGTTTATCAATGCACTTAAGCATTACAAATTGTAAGCTAATTGCCCCCAACAACCTGGGTACTCATTTTAGTAACCTCGGAAGGATGCCAGAGTCAAGCTTGAGCCCTTTCACTGGTATTGAACTCGCAACCTTATGGTTTGTGAGTGAGCGGCTGCAGCACAGGCATTTAACCACTGCACCACCAGAGCTCCTGGCTATATCTTTGATATTGTTGCAGATATAGGGTGCAAATAACTGAAAACCGAGGCCCAAGGTAGGATAGGAAAACAAGTTTAATTTGGCCAAAAACTCACGGGGAATCATTTCCCAAAACCTGCGAGCCCCAATCTTTGTCCACATCCTTATTTTATAACATTAGAATAACACAGGCTGGACTTCATCCCGCCCCGGACATTCCATAGAAAGCATTTCCTATTACATACGACACTTGCTATCATCTCTCTTGCTGACATTTCCAACTGCATAATCACTTGCTTGCAGAAATCAAGAAGTGAAACTTCAGGTTCTGTTACAAATATTGCTGAGTTGCAGATTTTGACATCTAGCCCTCCTGAACTCAAAACACTCACCGAAACCAGACAGTAAGGGGAAAAGAGGGAAGTCAGCAAATTTCTGGCTAACATATCTCTTTTACTGACCTTTGGTAAGTAGCTCAGTAGCTTATTATTATTATTATCCCCTTATCAAGCAGCAAGCCAACAAGCCATTAGCTTCATAATATTGCTTGGGGGTACTCCTGGACTCATCCCTCCAGTTTAAATATTGCTTGGGGGTACTCCTGGACTTGTCCCTCCAGTTGTCATCTCAGACAGATGCAAGAGCCAGGTCTGCCTGTTATCAGCTTTGACTGATATGTCAACTGTGGCCCTTCCTGGAACCAGGGGACCTAGAAACGGTAGTACATGCACTGGTAACCTCTCGATTCAATTTCTTCAATGCACTCTACATGGGGCTACCCTTGTACCTAGTTCAGAAACTTCAACTAGTTCAAAATATGGCACCCAGATTGGTCACCAGAAAATCTAGAGGCGACATAACACCTATATTAAAATCGCTTCGTTAGCTGCCAGTTAGTTTCCGGGTGCCCTACAAGGTGTTGGTAATAACCTTTAATGCCCTCTATGGCTTGGGTCCAGCATATTTAAGGGAGTGCCTTCCTCCATTCAATCCACCCCGCACACTCAGGTCCTCTGAGAGAAACCTATTGCAGCCAAAGACGACTAGGCTGGCTGCAGTTACCCAGAGGACCTTTTCATCTGCCGCTCCTGAACTGTGGAATGACCTGCTGGAGGAGATCTGTCATATTATGACTCTTGACGCCTTTAAGAAGGCTGTCAAGACGGATCTCTTCTGGCAGGCCTTCTCTGACTGACTGCCCCATAATGTTGATATGGCCACCCTGTCTGCCCCATGATGCCTTGTTTTAATCATGTGTAATGTATGAAGTTAATTGTAACTGTAATTGTATTTTAAGTGGGTAAGGAAATGATGTGATTTTTACTTATATTTGTTTTATAATTGTTATTGTTTTGTTTTATGGTTGTAACCCACTTTGATCCTTCAGGGACAGGCGGGCTATAAACACATTGTTGTTATTATTATTATTATTATTATTATTATTATTATTATTATTATTATTATTATGCTATAGCTTTTCTATATATCTCTACCAATATTCAACTCAATACACACACACATATATATGGTGATACGTGGTGATGGGGAATGCAATGACTGTGACGATCCTCCCTTTAGTGCTCATTTGTATATCATATATATGCGTGTGCGTGTGTGTGGAGATACATGGTGATAGGCAATGCAATGACTTGAACAATCGTCCCTTTGGTGCTCAAGATATATATATATATATATATATATATATGGAGATACATGGTGATGGGCAATGCAATGACTCAGATGACCCTCCCTTTAGTGCTCAGTTGTATATCTTTACTCTTCAGGATGTTGTTTACTTGTTCCAGGGCTGCCCTTCCAAATTCCTAGCCTCCTCCTTCCCTCTTGCCTTTTGCAGTCTCCATGTAGCTTTACACTCTGGGATCTTGCCCAGTTCCTTCAAATAGCTGCCCCTTCCAAGTCTTAGAGCCTTCTCCTGATTTGTGGACTGTAGCCTCCCTTGTAATTAATGACTGCCATTTAGAGACACACAACACAACCGGTGTGGCTGTCAACCTCCTTCACACACACCTCCTCTCCTCTCCACTCCTTGATCCCATTCACCCGCCCCTCCTGCTCCAAGGAAGTGCTCTTGGGGAAGGCATTGCTGGGGAGGGGGGAACCAAAGGTGATGGGAACCAAAGTCAAGGGGCCAAGGCAGGTCGGGGAGCCATATAGGGAATGGGGGGGGTCCTCACCTCCTTCTCCTCCGCCTCGCGCACCTTCCTTCCTCCTCAACGGTCAGCAGCGATTCTGACAGTGACTGGGAAAGAGGCGGGGCAGCCGGCAGGTGCCGGACTAGGGAAATCTGATTGGCTGAACTAGCCGGAGGGGGCGTGGCTTTAAGTGGTGTGTATAGAATGGTCGAGGAGGGGTGGAGAAGTGGACGCAGCAGCTCCCTCTAAGGGAAAGAGAGTAAAGAGAAGTGGGTGGAGCCATGTAAAGTGACTTGTAGGCGGAGCTTTCCTCTCAGCGAGATGGCTGTTTGTGTTGCCCCTAGAGATATGTCTAATTCTAGAGTGCCGCGCGAAACAGAGCTTTACTGTTCTAGGGTTCTCCAGTCAACATGAATATCCAAAACACACTGCAGAAATAATCCAGTTTGAGGCCGCATTAACTGCCCTGACCCTGAGGGGATTATGGGAACTGTAGTTTTGTGAGCTTTTTCTGTCAGAGAGCTCTGGTGCCACAATAAACTACAGTTCCCAGGATTTACCAGGACTGAGCCAAGGCAGTTAAAGTGGCCTCAAACTGGGTTATTTCTGCAGTGTGTCTTGGACCTAGGCTGCATCCGCACTGCATAAATAATCCGGTGTGACGCCGCTTTAACTGCCATGGCACAATGCTATGGAATTCTGGGATTTGTAGTTTTGAGAAACATTTAGCCTTCTCTGGCAGAGAGCTCAGGTGCCACAACAAACGACATTTCCCAGAATTCCATAGCATTGAGCCATGGCAGTTAAAGTGGTGTCAAAGCGGATTATCTCTACAGTGCGGATGCAGCCTGCGTAACAATAAATTCCCAACTGGAGCTAACTTTCTTTCTGTGAAATTATCTGTATGGGAAGAAAGTATGTGGAACTGATCCTGGGTTTAGTGGGGTCATGGTACCATTTTGTATTGGACCCCAAAAATGATGTTTGCCTCCCGCTCAGTTGCAAGTAGAAGCTTAGCCTTTCCTCGAGTGGCACACAGTTTCAACGCTTTTAAAAATTATTGATCTTGTTTTAGAAATTCCCCACCCGACATGAGCCCTGAAGGCAGATTAGTATTGAAGACGTAAGAAGGCGTATCATCTTCTGTCCACTTTGTTGTTATTATCACCGAGTAGCCACACTGCAGAATTAAAGCAGTTTGATACCAGTTTAACTGCCATGGCACTACACCGTAGAATCCTGGGATTTAATTTGTGAGAGATTTATCTTGGTCTGCCAAAGAGCTCTGGTGCCTCACCAAACTACAAATCCCAGGGTTCTGTAGGATAGAGTCATAACTGTTACAGTGGTGTCAAACTGCTTTAACTCTGCAATGTGGCTGCATCCTACTACCCTCTCAATCTGAATGGACTATGACTCTGGAGACCAGGGTTCGAGTCCCTGCTGAGCCATGAAACCCACCGGGTGACCTTGGGCATGTCACACTCTCTCAGCCTCAGAGGATGGCAATGGCAACTCCCCTCTGAAGAAATTTAACAAGAAAACTCCTTGATAAGTTCTCCTTAGGGTTGCCATAAGTCAGAAATGACTTGCAATAACAAGGCATACAACAACAACAATCCTATGGAGAGTTCTCATGTAATGTCTGGAGATGTATGAAGAAACCAAAAAGCCATCCGGCAACAGGTTTCGTTCCTCTTCAGATAATATTACTATCTTTGAATAGAAATATGAAACAGAATGTAGTCATGGCCTAAAAGCTCTTATGGGCAGGGCTCTCTTTACCTCTTGTTTATCCCCAGGGCGAGGCTTTGGTAAAAATTCAGGGAATTTAGCAATAAAAGGCTCTTCCTATTTCCTGGAGCCCTTCTATTTTGTCCTGACTCACAGGTTACGGAAATAAGTCAAAGGGTGCATCTGCACTGTAAATAACGCAGTCTGACACCACTTTAACTGCCATGGCTCCATCCTACAAAATCCTGGGATTTGTGGCATTATGAGGCACCAGCACCCTTTGGCAGGGAAGGCTAAAGCTCTTGTAAAACTACCAATCCCAGCATTTCCTAGGATGGAGATACAGCACTTAAAGTGGTGTCAATCTGCATTATTTCTACAGTGTAAATGCACCCCAAATATTCTCTGACCTGTTCCCTCCCTCACTATTTGTTTCAGCAAGTGACATCGAAGGGATAGGAAGTGCATGGTACTTCAGAGGTTGTTTAACTACAACTCCTAGCTTGTCTTATGAGTAGGGTTGCCATAAGTCAGGACCTCCAAACCAGGACAAATGTAGGACAAGATTTTCAAATGCAGGACACATTTTTTTTAAAATGGAGGACACACAAAAAATTGGATGATTTTTAAAAAATGTTAATATAAATGCATGTTTCTTAGGCATGAACAAAATGGAGGACATTTGGGCATTATTCCTAGGCAGATGGCAGAAATGTACTTCCCTTTCTGGCCAAACCACCCCCCTCCATTCCAAAACACACACGACAGCACATTTCGGCATTGAACATGGCTTTACTTAACATTGCCTCTCTTGCATATTTCAGAGGCTTATTCCATAACGAAACCGCTTGGGTTTAACACTTAGCATGGTTTAACATGGCTATGCATATTGAACATGATGTCAAGGTGGTTTCAAAAGAAGTGGATTTGCCATTTCAGGTTTCTTCCACCAACTGTACTTCTCAGAAGTGTCTACAGTGGTACCCCGGGTTACGAATATAATTCGTTCCGCGGCGCCGTTCGTAACCCGAAAGATTTCGCAACCCGAAAAAGCCATAGCCGCTAGCGCTGAAAGCCGCGATTTCGTGCGAAAAAGCGCCGAAAAGCACCAAAATTTTTTTCATAAGCCGAAAAAAAAAAACGTAACCCGGAACAGTTTTTTCCTATCTAATTTTTTCGTATCCCGGAAATTTCGTAACGCGGTCATTTCGTATCCCGGGGTACCACTGTACTTGGTCAAGGGAAAGCACAAAAAATACACCAAAAACACACTTTGGAAGGCGACACTGTCTTGCTTTCAGAGAGAGTGAGCGCATGCCTCAGAAGCTGATTGATATCAATATCACCATCCTCATCATCATCACTATCATTGTCCAAGCAAAGCAGGCTTGTTAGCATTCAAAGCACCCAAATGCATTTTGGATAGTCACACCATCTCAGCTTCAGAAAGAGTGAGTGCATGCCTCAGAAGCTGATTGATATCAATATCCCCATCAATATCAATATCACCACCAGAAGGCTGGGTTGTATATATTTAATAACAAAAATAAAATAAAATAAAAAAACCAAGGCTCGGTTGTATATATTTAAAAATAAAATAAAATTTAAAAAACAAGGCTGGGTTGTATATTTTTAATGATATAAATATGGATTGAGACTATTAGTCGCTCTTATTGCCTTTTTGGCTGAAGGGTGGGGTATAAATACCATAAATAAATAAAAATAATTAATAAATAATTTAAAAAACCCACCAAGACAGACCTGAACTGGCCACTCACCTCCCCGCCTCCTCCTCCTCTTCCTATTTGGTGCCAGGAAATGGCGCTTTTCCCTCCCCCTGGCCAGAGGCCTTGGTCCTCCTCCTCCTTTGCTTCTTCCTCCTCCTCCAAAGCTCCTGACACTGGCCAATGGCAGACTGGGGCTGGAAACAGGCCAGCCCCTGCTCTTCTGCCATTGGCCAGAAGGCTTAGGGGACGAGCGCTGTCCTTTAAGCCCCACGTGTGGGCGCGCAAAAGGGGCGAACATGCGCTGCTGCCGGCCGCAGCCCAGGCAAGTACTGTGGGCGGTGCAGCAGCTGTGCTGGGGAGGTAGAGGAGGAGTGGAGGAGGAGGAGGGCGGCGCGGCCATGGAGGAGGAGGAGGAGGAGGAGGGTGGCTGGCCAGCCACGTTAGCGGCCGCAGCAATGGCCGCATGAGCAGCCCGGCCCAGAGGCTGGGACCAAAACCAAGATTTGAGGCGAACCGGGCCGGGCCGGGCCCAGTTCCCCCAAAAGCGGGATTGTCC
>NC_056522.1:367374162-367393969 GCF_019175285.1 Sceloporus undulatus | reverse complement strand
TAGAGACGCGGTTTCGTGCGTTGGCACGCTTGGTCGTAGAGATGCGCAGAGCCTGTAGACATGTGGAGCTCTGCGTGTGGTGCCCACTGATCACCCGGGTGGGTTCCAAGATGAACAGAGGACTGCTCGGATGCCATCCGGATCACTCCTTGGTGGCCGAAGCAGCTGTGGTTTTCCGTCCCTGCTCCACCTCTCCAGGAGAACCTCTCTCTGCCTCGATGTTCCACCCGACCTTCTCACGATCCAAAGGGCCGGGTTCGACATCCAGACATCGAGAGCTTGCCGTTGGGTGGCTTGGAGCTTCTGTCCCTAGCCTCGCTACCCTCTCGGTACAGATGTGATCTTGGCTGCCCAGAAGCCGGCACCCAAAAGTCCTACACTTCCAGATGGAAAAATTTCTTTTGTTCCTTTCTGACAGAGGCCTCTTCCCACCCAGTGGACGACTCAGTGGGGCACTGCTGGAGTTCCTAAGGGTGCTTTTGGACACAGGGCTGTGCCTTACTTTCTATTAAGTGCTACCTTTCAGCCATCTGTTCTCATTTTCAGTTTGATGGCAAACCTTCCTTTTTCAGGGACCCGCTTGTGTGAAAATTTCCTGAAAGTTGTGGCAACCTTCACCCCCTGGTCCTCAATACACGCACTGGCTTGGAGCCTGGACACTTGTGCTGTCGCCCTACAATCCAAGCCCTTTGAACCCATGGCCACAACAGACTTGAGACTATTGACTTGGAAAAACTGCTTTCCTTGTGCCATCACTTCTGCCCGCCAGGCAGGCGAACCTCTGTGCCTTACGGAGGGACCAGCCTTTTCTTAGGTTTATAAGGACAAGGTCGTCCCCTGTACGACATCACCTTCTTGCCTAAAGTGGTGGTCTGCCTTTCAATGTGCAAGACTTGTTTTGCCTATCCTGGCCTTGAACCCGACCACTGAGGTCGAACGCAGTCTACACACTTTGGACATTCGGAGGGCTTTGGCTTTCTACTTGGACAGAACCATGGGTTCGACCCATTCTGAGAGACTTTCCATGCTACTTGGAACCGAAGAAGGACTGCCCTGACTGCGCAGAGGTTTTTCCAATGGGTGGCTGGTACCATCCACCTCTGCTATGACTTGTTAGGCAGACCCCTCCCAGCCAGGGTTGGGTCCCATGCAACTAGAGTGGCAGCAGCCTCCTCTGATTCTTGACAGGGGCCCTTTGGAGGATGTTTACAAAGTTGCTGTTTGGGTCCCAGCCTTTGACTTCATTAAGCACTAGAGGCTGGACACCAGGGCCAAACGGGAATGCAGCCTTTGGAAGGCAGTGTTGGTCTCAGGGTTACATTGATTGCACTGTAGTCCATGTGTTTGCAAATGTTTACATGTCACTTGGTTACATGTTCTCAAAAAGTGTCCTTTGCCAAATTTTGGGCTGTTACAACATTCTGATGGTTTACATAGGTTTGTGTGACCTCTTCTGTTATTTATGTGACTTACCTAGTTTAAGTGCTACTTGTTGAGGTACCAAAAATGACTGACTGACACAGTTCTTGGTTCAAGATTTTTGTTGTGGAAAAAACAACACTTTGTTTGAATGTTTATTGGGTCTCATGACACTCCTTCCACCGTGGCTAAGCTTGTCCAGTCTCACACCCATTTGTATGATTGCAGAGACCACGAAGAAGGACAGGTTGCTTACCTGAACGGTAATTTCCTTCGAGTGGTCATCTGCAAATACAGTGCACATTACTCCGAGAAGGCAGTGGTGTGGAGTCGTGGACCACATGGTGACACCCTAAGCAGGGGGTACACCACTGCTCCCTCAAACATCTGCTTCTGGGCAAAAATGTGCTATGGCATTTGTCTAGGTCCCTTTAAAATGCTGAGAAATAGGAGAAAAATAGGGTGAGGCGCAAGAAGGAGGAAAGGAGAGGCCCAGGCTGGGTGCTTTTTTAATTAATTAAATGTTAAAAAAGTTTAAAAATGATTCGCTTTTTATATTTTCTAAGGGAGTTCTTGCTGCGCACCCGGGAGCTAAACTGGGGACAGTGGCTGTTGCGAGCGGTCGGGAAGAGGTCAATCTGGGGAGTTCTCCACCAACGGAGACTGTCTTGGGATGGAGTCTCCACTCGTGACAGTCAGTGGAAGACCTGCTGAGCTGGTCAGCCAGCTCGTTCTCCTCTCCTGGCAGGTGGATCGCTTGGAGGAGGATCCGTCTCGAGATGCACCAGTCCCAGATCCGTATTGTGATGTCCAGCAGGGTTCGGGATCTGGTGCCACCCTGCTTGTTCAGTTAGTACATGACCGTGGTGTTATCTGTCTGGAGCTGGACTACCTTGTTGCAGAGACTGGATTCGAATGCTCTCAAGGCCTTTTCTACAGTGAATATCTCAAGGGCGTTGATGTGAAGAGACTGTTCGCTTGGGAACCACTTGTCCTTTACTAGGAAGCATGTGGGCGCCCCAACTTTCCAAGGAAGCATCCGTAGTCAGAGTCACCTTGGGCTGAGGCGGCGAAAAAGACATGCTGACGCAGACGTTCCGGGAGTCGAGTCACCAATGTTGAACTTGGTCTGGTGGCAGGACTCCGGGTCACGGAAGTCGACACTGCAGGGACCGAGGCAGAAACCGTTGGCGCCAAAGCGGAATGGAGGGCTCCTTGAGGCTTTAAGACTCCCTGGTAAATGGCATTGGTCAGACGGGACTCTTGATTTTTCCTGGCCTGCAGGATCATGGACTTGCAGAGCAAACAAGCCTTGGCATTGTGGGTCTCCCCAAGGCACAGAAGGCAGGAGGAGTGAGGGTCCTGAACAGGGATCTTACCACCACAGACGTCACATTTCTTAAAGGGTGTGGTAGACATCATGAGAAGAGCGGAAGTCAAAGTGAAACCGAAATCCAAGAGTGTAGTCAAGACAAGCCAAGAGGTCAACAGTACATGGGGTAGTCAAGATCAATCGTAGTCCAGAACAGTCTGAGTCAAAGTCCAGTGAGAGTATTAAAGCACAAGCAAAGTTCCCAAAGCAGCTAACGCTGCGGAAAAAAGTAACTGGGGAAAGAGTGGGAAGCCAGGGGCTTTATAAGGGATGGGCGGAGCTACCACCAAAAAGTTGCTAAAAGTTGCAAAGTTAACTTTGCCCAGTGCTTCTAGAAGTTTCCGAGCAGCACTGCGCAGGCGCAGTACAACCCATTTGTATGATTCTCAGAGACCACGAAGAAGAAGTATAGTATCTAGAAGGGAAGCAATAGTGCCACTCTATTCTGCTTTGGTCAGACCTCACCTGGAATACTGTGTCCAGTTCTGGGCACTACAGTTCAAGAAAGATGTTGAGAAGCTGGAACGTGTCCTGAGTAGAGCAACCAAAATGGTGAAATGTCTGGAAATAATCTTCTATGAGGAGTGACTTATTGAGCTGGGTATGTTTAGCCTGGAGAAGAGAAGGTTAACAGGTGATATAATAGCCCTATTTAAATATTTGAAAGGATGTCATACAAAGAATGGAACAAGCTTGTTTTCTGCAGCCCCAGAGACAAAGGGCCAGAGCAATGGATTCAAGCTACAGGAAAAGGGATTCCCCCTAAACATTAGGAAGAACTTCCTGACAGTAAGAGCTTTTCAACAGTGGAACACATTCCCCTGGAGAGTGGAATCTCTTTCTTTTGAGGTTTTTAAAAAGTGGCTAGATGGTCATTTGTCGGGAATGCTTTGATTGTGTGTTCCTGCATACAGAAAGGGGTTCTTGGAGATCTTTTACAAGTCCATGATTTTATGATTTCTATGATCAAGTCCCAAATGACAGTTGTTTTACCATTCACTGACCTGGCACTGAGCAGCAGCATTTTTACCACAAAAGGTCTATTGCCATGTCTATTTATGCTGTTCAAAAAAGGACACGGTTTGGAGGCAATTAACATTGTATTATTGTTAACCCAAGGCAGCACGACTGTCTCCCATTTCTATATTTCCCTCTACAGTGCAGTCCACTATATGCACTGACCTTATGGGTTTCTGGCTTCCCTAGATTATGGCAACCCAGGCAGGAATTGTTAATACAGTGGGAAAATATGTGGTTGTCAAAAAGGCTGGTTAAAAAGTCTAAGGAAAGTATGCCACCGTGGCTGGCACAAATAAAAGTTATTTGCATCTTTGCTAGTCCACTTTACACAATCTGCTGATAGAACAATAAGCTTTCAGCTACAAAGACCAGTCAAGTGAATCTGAACTGGGAAATTCTTAATCAGATGTGGGGGGGTTTGGAGGACAAAATCCAGCTTTATTAATATTTCAAGAAAAAAATCCTTGAGGTGGGGAGCAGATGTGTTTTCATAGCTTTTAAACATATGCATTTTTCTGAACCACTAATGATGGCATTCTTTTTTCCTCTCTAGTTCCAATCAAACCATGTAGTCCTAAGTGTTGAACTGCAACTCTGGAGACCAGGGATCAAATCCCCACTTGGCCATGGACTGCACTGGATCACCTCCAGAAAGTCACACTCTCTCAGCCACAGAGAAAGGCAATGGCAAACCACCTCTGAAGAAACTTGCCAAGAAACCCCCATGATAAGTTTGCCTTAGGATCACCATGAACTGGAAATGAATTGGAGGCACACAACAACAACAAGGTCTCCAAAGAGCAGTCATAGAGCACATGTATGGCATGCAGGACTCCAGGATCCCAAACCTGTGAGAAGGATAGGTAAACAGAAACCACATCTGCACTGCAGAAATAATTAATGGGGTGACTTGAAGGCACATAAAGCAGATGTATGATGCCTAGGAACAGATTATGTGGCTGACTAAATATGTTTGTAACAGATAGATGAGGAGATATACAACCTCTGGAGGCATTTAGTAATTTGGGCTATGCGATGGCATTACATCACCACACTGCACAGCGGTAAATACCATATCTTAATCAGGAGTTTCTTGAGAACATGCTTTTTCTCCTTCTGTGTCTTGAACCCATAGCCAGTGTACTTCATTCAAAATACTGGCTGCTCCAAGCTCATAAAAGTTAACCATTAATTTCTAAGTGCTCTGTGATTTACAGCTGTAGCTGGTGTATAATTTCAAGAAACATGGGATTTTTGTTCAAAGGAAGGGAGCCTCCTGATGCAGTCCTCCAGATGTTGTTGCACTTTAAGTCACAGAAATCTTACCTGGCAGAGCCAATGGTGAGGAATGCTTGGAGTTGCAGTCCAACACTATTTGGGCCTGCATGATTTCTACTCCTGGTTTAAAGGATTGTCTGAGTTTTCAAATGAAGTAGGTTTAAGTCATGAGGTTTTTGTCAGTTTTCTGTTCACTACTGAAGTTGTGTGTAGGAAACTCAAGACAAGAGGGAATAAACAGTTACAGCAGAAAAAAGTGGAGAATGGGAAATTAATAATGAAAACAAGGGAGGAATTAAAATTAGAGGGATATGATATTCATTGGTTCCTATATTATCAATTAATGGAAAGGTATAAAGCAGATGATAAACAATACGGAATTACACAAAATAAGACGGAATTAGGTTTGATCATATTGCATAAGAGAAGAAAAAAGATTTCTAAATTTTAGAAACTCTTGCTCAAATTGGAATTAGAAGGAGAACAGATAAAACATTGTATGGTTCAATGGTCGCAAAATATAGGACATAATATTCAATTAAAAGGATGGGAAAACTCTTGGGGAGAAGATTTAAAATTTACTCGCTGTTCAGATATAAAGGAAAATTTCTATAAAATGATGAATAGATGGTACCTAACCCCAAATAGATTGGCAAAAATATATATAAATGACAACAGGTTGTGATGGAAATGTGAAAAAACTGTGAGTAGTTTCTATCATATGTGGTGGACATGTTCAAAAGTGAATAAATTCTGGATAGAGATACATAAGGTGATACAAAGGATAGACTTTCCACTACTACCTGAAATGTGCCTACTAAATATGGTTGATAATAAAGAATTAAGATGAAACATAAAATCACTCTTGTATCTGATAATGGCAGTCAGAATTACATTAGCTAAATATTGGAGAAGTAAAGAGATCCCTAGTATAGAAGAAGGGTTAGAGAAATGTTTGGATGTTGTTGAAATGGATAGTATAACAATGGTTCTGGAAGATGGAGACATGGAAGAAAACCCAACTAAAGCCCTCCCAGCTGGGTACACGTTGAAAGAGCAGGTCAGGGATAGTGGGCGAGGGAGAGGAGTGGCAGTGGTCCGTAAAAGTCACATCACCTTGACTAGGAACTCGGTACCGAAACTAAGACACATCGAGTGCATTTACCTGACTCTGAAAGCCAAGGACAGTTTAGGGATTCTGTTGGTTTATCGTCCACCCCGTAACCTAACAGACTCCCTGGCCGAGCTGACACAGCTGGTCTCGGAGCTGGTGTTGGAGTCTCCCAGACTGCTTGTCTTGGGGGACCTCAACATCCCCTTCGAGGCCGGCTCAAGAGATCTTACAGGTGCAGCTCGGCTGTTCATGGAATTCATGACAGCCATGGGCCTGTCCCAATTGGTTTCAGGGCCAACACACTGTGCTGGTAATACTCTCAATGTAGTCTTTAGTACGGTCCAAGATTGTCCGTGGGCGGAAATAAAGGCTATTTCCCCCTTGTCATGGACGGACCATTTCCTAATCAAGATTGGACTGAAAGCCACTATCCATAAACCCCTCGGGGGTGGAGGACCCATTACAATGGTCCGCCCTCGAAGGCTGATGGAACCCAAAAGGTTCCAAAACACCCTAGAGGGTTTTATGTTTGGGAACGATGACGACGCTGTCGAAACCCTGGTTGACAACTGGGATAGGAATCTCACCGGGGCTATAGACAGTATCGCTCCCGAGCGTCCTTGCCGGCCCACTCCAAAGAAAAGACCCTGGTATACAGAAGATCTTCGCCAGATGAAGCAGGCTGCGCAACGACTAGAGCGCTACTGGCGGAAACATCAGAAAATATCTGACAGAACACTCCATGAGAACATGTTGCGTTCCTACGGAGTGGCAGTCAGTGCAGCTAGGAATGCGTTCTGTGCTGCACGGATTGCGTCAGCAGAGTCTCGTCCGGCAGAGCTGTTCAGGGTGGTCAGGGAATTAACTCAAACCCCCGCCACCCAGAACCCTTTACTTGAACCAACTATTGCCTGCTGTGACGCTTTTAACAACTTCTTTGCTGACAAAGTCTCTCAGATAAGGGCTGATCTTGATGCCAGTTTTCGAGCAGAACATTTAGTAGAGGTATCCAGTGCCTCTGATAACATGGTTATTCTGGATCAATTTGAGTTTGTAAGTACTGAGGACGTGGACAAACTCCTTGGATGTGTGAAAAAGACGACTTGCCCCCTTGACCCTTGTCCTTCTTAGTTGACCGTGCAGGGAGGAGATGTTATAAATTCTGCCCTCCATCTGATAATAAATACATCTCTTCGGGAAGGTACGGTTCCATCATCTTTGAAACAGGATATTGTAAAGCCTCTATTGAAGAAACCTTCCCTTGATCCCCTATCTATGACTAACTATAGACCGGTCTCTCTGTTACCATTCTTGGGCAAGGTGATTGAGAGGGCAGTCGCCTCTCAGCTCCAGGCGGTCTTGGATGAAACTGATTATCTTGACCCATTTCAAACTGGCTTCAGGACAGGTTACGGAGTTGAGACTGCAATGGTCGCCTTAGTCGATGACCTCCGTCTCGTCACCGACAGGGGTAATATAACTCTGATGGTGGTCTTAGACATCTCAGCGGCCTTCGATACCATCGACCATGGTCGCTTGAGACTGACCTGGGAGATGACAGTCTTGTTCGGCAGCATCCTGAATGACCAAGCAGCCTTTTTTAAGGAGAGGACTGCTTGCTCCATATGGAGAGGGGCCTAGAAAAGGTGGCCTAACAAAAGTTCATCCCCATCTACCCGATTGGCTAGCCGTGACCAACAGGCATCTTCTGAAGCGGTTGAACAAAGACAAAGAAACAAAGGCATACAATGGCCTCCAAAGGTGCAAATAGACTGACGCTTGCATGCTGGAACATCAGAACCATGCAAGATTCTGCAGATAGTGGATGTCCTGAGCGTTGTTCTGCTCTAATAGCCCATGAACTGTCACGACTTAACATTGACATTGCTGCTCTTAGTGAAGTTCGTCTCCATGAGGAAGGCAGCCTTAAAGAACATGATGCCAGCTACACACTCTATTGGTCTGGCAAACCCAAAACTGAAAATGTCTTTCAGGTGTAGGCTTTATGATTAAAAACCTTATTGCCTCCAAACTCGAAACCCTGCCAACAGGTCACTCTGATCGTATCATCTCCTTACGCCTCCCACATGTTGTTCTCTTCAGTATATATGCTCCAACTATGCAAGCCGACCCTGTGGAGAAAGACAAATTCTACTCAGACCTACACCACCTCATACAAAAAGTTCATGCAGAAGATAAAATCATTATTCTTGGTGACTTCAATGCCAGAGTAGGAAAGAACTTCGAAGTCTGGAAAGGTGTTTTAGTCAAGCATGATGTTGGAAACTGTAATGATAATGGTTGCCTCCTGCTAGGGTTTTGTGCAGAACAGCAGCTGACTTATAAACACTATCTTTCAGCAGAAAGATAGCTTGAAGACAACCTGGATGCACCCCTGATCCAAACACTGGCACCTCATTGACTATATCCTAGTGCGCCAGAGAAATAATAATAATAATAATAATAATAATAATAATAATAATAATTATTATTATTTGTATACCGCCCTCTGGCAAACCAGTTAACAACAGTAAAATATAAAATATGACAATTAAAAACACTTTATCCCTCCCCCCCTTAAGACAGTATTAAATAGTATAACATATTAAAAATACAATATCAAGGATAAAAACAGCAATTAAAACTAAAAACCCTGATATCCCTCTGTTGATCCTCAACCATCTCTAAGATGGGGCCACGGGAGGAATGAGGGAATCAGGGAACCTGGGAACCTGGGCCGGGATGGTTAATCTGGAAAGGCCTGCCGGAAGAGATCCGTCTTGACCGCTTTTTTAAAGCTGTCTAATGATGTTATCTGACGGATCTCATCCGGCAGGTCGTTCCAGAGTTTGGGGGCAAAAAATATTTGCGATGTCCATCATACTTGAGTGATGCCCAGTGCAGAATGTCAAACAGATCATCGCCTTGTAAGATGCAAACTAAATCTTCATTTTAAGTTCAAACCTAAGAGGGGTGGCATCTTAAAGAGGAGACTCCAAGTCTTCAACAAGCTGCTATGAGAGACAACTTCCAGGCAAATTTGCAAACAAAACTTGAAGACCACCCTATAGATTCTTCCCCTACAGTGCTTTGGCAACATATCAAAAACAGCATCCTGCAGTCTGTGGAAGAATCCTTAGGGTTCTCCCTGAAGAAAAACCAAAACTAGTTTGATGAAAACAACCAAGAGATCCAGTCGCTGTTGGCAAAGAAGAGAACTGCTCACCAGGCACACCTTGCTCAGCCATCTTGCCATGTAAGAAAAGCAGCCTTTCACCTCGCATGTAGTGAACTTCAACAAAAACTCCAAGACATTCAGAACAAGTGGTGGATCAATTTAGCAGAAAAGACACAACATTGTGCAGATCTGAGTGACTCCAAAGGATTTTACAAAGCTCTTAAAGCAGTGTTTGGACCTACATATCAGGTCTAAAGCTCCCTATAAAGTACAGATGGTCAAACACTAATTACAGATAAAGCTTCCATTCTGAACCGATGGGCTGAACATTTCCAAAGCCTCTTTAGTGCCAACCGAGTAGTGCAAGACTCAGCTATTCAACATATGACACAACAACCCATGAAAAATTAATTGGACATAGCTCCCACTTTGGAAGAAACCCTTAAGGCCATACGGCAGATGAAAAACAGCAAGGCAGCCGGGATTGATGGAATTCCACCTGAAGCTTGGAAACATGGAGGTCATGTACTCCATGCTAAATTCCACAAGCTCCTTGTGAACTGCTGGGAAAAAGGTAAACTGTCATCAGATCTCCGAGATGCAGTCATCATCACCCTGTATAAGAAAAAAGGAGCAAAATCCAATTGCTCAAAATATCGAGGTATAACACTGCCCTCCATCGCTGGAAAAATCCTTGCAAGGATACTCCTGAACAGATTAGTTCCTGCTATTGCAGAAGAACTTCTTACTGAAAGCCAATGCGACTTTAGAGCTAATAGGAGAACTACAGATGTGGTATTTGCCCTTAGACAACTGCAAGAGAAATGTAGGGAACAGAACAAAGGACTCTATGGACCTTACCACACAGGGCACAGAAGTAGGGTCAGTTCGCATTGGCCGATGTGTATTCGTGTCATATCGCATCGTTCATTCACACCTGCGCTCTCTGAATACGCTTTGCCGATTCGTATTCGCGTCATATCGCATTGTTCATTCACACCTAGGCGGCCTTCCGAATCGAGGTTGTGCGAATCGGCCAATGCGTATTCAGGCAAAGTGAGGCAAGTGCAGATTGGATAACCACACTAGCCCAATACAATGTGTATTGTCCAATTCGCATCGGCAGCCTTGCGGATGCTCTGTGGGGCTCTGAACGGGGGCAACATTTTTAACTTCTGGGGTGAAGAATGAGGTCACTGTTTAGCACGTAATATCGCAAGAATTGCTGCCTTTAGCCACTTACGAAAGGGGTATGCACCATCTGTATATGTGTGTGTGTGTATATGCACAGACATAAATACATACATACATACATACTTATATATATACACATAGTGGTACAGCCAAAAGTGAGATGCCTTTTTTTTATGTGTACACACACATTTGTCTGTATGAGTGTTTATATATATATATACACACACACACACACACACACACACACATATACACACACACACACACAAACTGTGGGGCAGCCGAAAGTGTAATGCTGCATGTATATGCTTACACACACATCTTTGTGTGTGTGTGTGTGTGTGTATATATATATATATACACACATACATATATACACACACACATACATACACAAACTGTGGAGCAGCCGAAAGTGTAATGCTGCATGTATATGCTTACACACACATCTTTGTGTGTGTATGTATATATATATATATATATATACACACACACATATACATATATATATATACATACACACACAAACTGTGAAGCAGCCGAAAGTGTAACGCTGCATGTATATGCTTACACACACATCTTTGTGTGTGTATGTGTATATATATATATATATACACACACACACAGAGATACATATATACACAGATATACATCAACTCCCCCCCCCCCGACACAAAAGGTTTCTGCTTTATCTCGTTCAGTGGAAAAATCGCTCCCCAGCCCCGGTGGTTGTCCTGAAAGGGGAAAGGGCCAACGGAAGGAGATGGGGGAAATTCCAGCGCAGTATCATGGGAAATTTGTAACCCGTTGGTCTTCAGGAGAACCAGCGGATTGGATGTACACACCAACCAAAGCAGCAGAGGTTTTGCACTGGCCATCAATACAGATCCCGTGAATCCACTATTTTTGCAGACTCGCAAAACAGAGGAGCTGGCTGCCTTCAGTTCGGAACCCAGCCGTGAATACGCATTGGCCAAAGCGTATTCACATTATATTGCATTGGTCAATACGTATTCTGAGCTCACAGGTGTGGAACACCAATGCAATATAATGCGAATACGCATCGACCAATGCAAACTGACCCTACTTCTGTGCCCTCTGTGGAAAGGTCCTAGGTAACATTTGTCGACCTCACCAAAGCCTTCGACACTGTGAGTAGAAAAGGTCTGTGGCAGATCCTGGAACGACTAGGATGCCCCCCCCAAATTCCTCAAAATGATTATCCTGCTACATGAAGGCCAGCAAGGTCAAGTCAGATATGGCGACGCTCTCTCAGAGCCCTTTCTAATAACTAATAGTGTGAAACAAGGTTGTGTTCTCGCTCCAACTCTATTTACAATCTTCTTCAGCATGATGATCCAAAGGGCAACGGCAGATATATGCTACCGTACTGATGGTAGCCTGTTTAACTTAAGCCGTCTGAGGGCTCGCACCAAGACCCTAAACAATCTAGTTTGTGCACTGCTTTTCAATGACGATCCTGCCCTCATTGCACATACAGAAGCAGCTCTGCAGCGCCTAACATCCTGCTTTGCAACAGCTGCAGAGTTGTTTGGGCTGGAAGTCAGTCTGAAGAAAACGGAAGTTCTCCACCAGCCTGCACCACAGGAAGAACACTACCATCCTCACATCGCTGTAGGCACATCTGTGCTTAAGTCCATCCAGCAGTTCACCTACCTGGGAAGCATCATCTCCTCAGATGCCAAGATTGATAAGGAGATCGATCACAGACTAGCAAAGGCGTATAGTGCATTCGGAAGGCTTCACAAAAGAGTCTGAAGTAACTAACACTTGAGACAAAGCACAAAAATCAGTGTGTATAGAGCCATTGTATTGTCTATTCTCCTCTATGCGTCTGAAACATGGGTCACCTATCGCCAACACCTATGACTCCTCGAACGCTTTCACCAGTGCTGTTTATGCACAATTCTAAATATACACTGGACTGACTATGTGACAAATGTTGCTGTCCTTGAGCAAGCAGGGATCACCAGCATTCAGGCCATGCTGTTGAGAATGCAGCTGCGCTGGGCAGGACACGTTTCTAGGATGAAGGACCATCACCTCCCAAAAATAGTATTCTGTGGTGAACTCACCACAACTCAGCGTAAGAGGGGCGCCCCAAAGAAGAGATACAAGGATTCCCTGAAACAACATCTCAGGCTTGACCAAATTGATCACCAACAATGGTCTGCCCTGGCCTCGCATTGGGAGGCATGGAGACGCACTATCCACGATGCTGCAGCCTTTTTTGAAAACTCACTCCGAACAAGTCTTGAAGAGAAACGACAACACAGAAAGAACCACAACTTGGAAACATCACCCAAGGAGACATTCTGGTGTGCTTTCTGCAACCAAACTTGTTTATCTCGGATCGGCCTTTTTAGTCATCAAGACACTTATAGAAAGTGTGGGATGAGTCCTTCCTGAATCTTCGTTTGTGAAGAAAAGCCAGCCAGAGAGAGATATTTTAGCATATTGATACTCAACTGCTGGGCCACGACGCACAAGTAGATAATGCATTGCCATGTTTATGGTACTACCATATTTTTATTTTTATTTTTTTGCATAGTTCAACGGGAGCTTTGGGAGGAGGAAGAAAGAAATTGAGAAAATGAAGCATACCGTCTCAGTGCCCCTATTAATCCTCTGTTGTCCCACTTTTTCAGCTGTTTTTAAAATGTCCCAGTTTCTCTCTCCTCCTCCCACTTTATTATTATCATTATTATATTTATTTGTATCCCACTCTTGTCTCAGGACTGGGACTCATTTCCCCCTTTGCCCTTATTTCGGTTGCAGCAAACAGTGTTCGAAGTTCGAACTTTGCACTCAAATTAGCAGGTGGAGATGAGGGGAGGAAATCTTTCCTATTAGACTCAGGCAAAAGCAACCTGTTGTAGGCTCTCCTAGTTTGTGTGTTGTTGTTTTTCCTTCAGTCTTAGAAACCTTTGGCTGCATCTACACTGCAGAAATAATGCAGTTTGACACTGCTTTAACTGCCATAGCTCAATGCTATGGGATTCTGGGATTTGGACTTTTGTAGTTTCAGTGACCTCTAGTGCCACAACAAACTACAAATCCCAGGATTCAGAGCACTGAGCCATGACAGTTAAAGCAGTGTCAAAGCTCATTAATTCATCAGTGCAGATGCAACATTTGTCATACTTTGGGGAATATTTGCATATTGGTCAATGGAGCCATATGGAGTTACTGGGCAAAGGACTTTGGATACAAGAGGAGGATGCCACAGTCCTGCTGGTTGTCCTATGCCTCTGAGCAACAAATGTCCAAAGTGACAGATTCTCTCGATGGAAGCAGCTACAAGGATCTCACTCCAATCCAGGTCATGCTTAGGTAATACGAGCAAATGAAGGGAGGTTTATGTGCAAAGTCTTAGCTGATCCATAAGTTATTACCCAGTAGTAGTTTAGATAACAAAAACAAAAAAAGGGTGAGACAAGGAGGTATTAAATATAGCCAGTCCAAGGGTCAAGAATTCCAGGAGACATAAGAACTTAAAAGGTATGACTGGTTGAAGAGATTTAATACTTACAAGCAAGGATTTCTTCAGCTCCTAGATCAGCAGTTCCCAACCTTTGTTGGGCTGCAACCCCCATTGCAGAGGGAAGTCCCACCCACGACCTCTCTGATTGGTTGGGAGGCCAGGAAGGGGTGGGATTTTCGGCCCCCTACAAGCCCCAGCAGCCTTTGCGGCACCCGCGGGGAGAAGGAAGGGGGAAGCAGGGGGAATTCCCAACCCGACGACCCCCGAGAAAGGGTCGAGCAACCCCCAGGTTGGGAACCCCTGTCCTAGATGATTTATAGGAGTATATAGTGTTCAAATGAAGCAAAATAGTAGTGCCACTTCATTCTGGTTTGGTCAGATCTCATCTGGGATACTGTATCCGGTTCTGGCCACCACAGTTTAAGAAGGATATTGATAAGCTGAAACATCTCCACAGAAGTACAACCAATGTGATCAAAGATCCAGAAGCCAAGCTTTATTATTGAGCAACAGAAGGAACTGGGAAAATGGAGAATGGAAAACTGATAGGTGACAGAATAGCTATATTTAAATATCTGAAGGGATGTCATACAGAAGATGGAACCAGCTTGTTTTATGCTTCTGCACCATGCCAGTATGATATAGTGGCTTGAGGACTGGACAACCACTCTGGGGACCAGGTTTCAAATCACATAGAAACTCATTGGATGACTTTGGGCCAGTCACATACACTTAACTTCAGAAAACCCTGTGATAAGTTTGTCTTAGGGTCACCATAAATTTCAACCAACTTGAAGGCAAACAACAACAGCAACAAGAAGAGACTAGAACATGAGCCAGTGGATAAAATAGACATTAGGAAGAATGCACTGACTGTAAGAGCTGTTTGACAGTGGAATGGACTACCTTAGAGGACATTAGGAAGAACTTATTGACTGTAAGATCTGTTTGCAGTGCAATGAACTACCTTGGAGGATGTCATAGTCTCCTTCTTTGCAGATCTTTAAACGGAGTTTGGATGGGCATATTTCAGGACTGCTTTAGTTGTGGACTAGCTGCATGGCCCTTCTCATCCCTTCCAACTTTAAGAGTCTATTGTTCTGTTGTTCTATAGATAGCTGCCTCCAGATGCCAGGTGTTTAATGAGATGACATCTTCTCTTTAACAGATGGTTCCTATGAAGTTTCTCCTCCTCTCTTTGCCAGACTTGAAAGGGCGGGGGTCTCTTCAGCATCTGTCACATCCTACTTAAGAGGGGCCCCTCAGCTGCTTTAGCCACCTGCATCTTAGTTGGGGAGGGGGTCATCAGGAGCCAGAAATGCCTCCAAAATCAATTCCTCTGTGTTGGATTCCTCAAATTCAAGATGTTGAGTTATGACACTGGTAAACAAACATTCTATACACAGTCTTCACATCCATTGTGCTTTGATTCACACAGGATAATGGAAAAGTACATTCATGCATTGGGAAGTCATGAGATGACTGTATCAAATACCAGTTCCACCAGCTCCTAGAGCTAGTTTGATGTAATGGTTTGAGTAATGGACTAGGAGGCTGGAGTTGCATCTCCACTCATCCCTGGCAACCCCGTAGGTGACCTTGGGAAAGTCACTGTCTGAGTTTCAGAGGATTTGATGTTTAACCGTCCCCATCAAATCTTGCCAAGAAAGCCCTATGATAGCACCACCATAAACTGCCCAGAGTCAACGTGAAAGCATACTGCAAGAGCAGCAGCAATTGGTCACACATCTTCTATTGACACTTCACTCCCATGTTCTTCTGGAGCATTTTTACACTACATAATTATGTGCTGTGATTCCACTTTAACTGCCATGGTAGCATGTTATGGAAAACTGGGGTTTGTAGTTTGTTGAGGCCTTAGAGCTCATTCTCTAGAAACCTGGGGTTTGTCATCTTTCAAATTTCTCTCTAAACTTCAACTTCCATAGAAACCATGGCAGTTAAAGTGGAATCATAGTGCTATGATTGTGAAAGGGCCGGGGCCTCTGGGAATTTGCACACTGATGAATGGGCTCCCTATTGCTTGATACAGCACCTGTTAGATGATATACTGCTTCAGTCACTTGGAGATCTTTTTGTCATGTGGAGGATGTGTTCTAGGGTTCCTATGTAAACTAGACACACACAGTTGTTATCCGCTGGGTTTGGTAACAGGACCCTCCGTGGATAACCAAATCCATGAATGCTCAGGTCCCATTAAAGAAAATGGCATAGCAAAATAGTGTCCCTTACATTAAAAAAATGCATCCCTCAGGGAAGGCTCCCTGCCTCCCTGTCTCAAGGAGGCAGCAGTTAGACCACTCTTAAAAAAGCCTTCTCTGGAACTCCTGGATAGAAATAACTATAGACCAGTCTCACTACTACCATTTCTGAGCAAGGTGATCGAGAGAGTGGTCGCCAATCAATTACAAGCAGTCTTGGAGGAAACAGATTTTCTGGATCCATTTCAAACCGGATTCAGGACGGGATACAGAATTGAGACTGCCATAGTTGCCTTAGTCAATGATCTCCGTCTGGGCATCAACAGTGGAAGTGTGACTCTGCTGGTGCTCTTGGACCTCTCAGCGGCCTTCGATACCATTGGCCATGGTATCCTTCTGGAACGCCTGAGAGAGTTGGGTATTGGAGGCACTGCATTGCAGTGGTTCCGATCCTACCTCTCGGGCAGGTTCCAGATGGTGTCGCTTGGGGACAGCTGTTCGACCAAGAGGGAGCTCAAATCGGGCGTCCCTCAAAGCGCGATTCTGTCCTCAATGCTGTTTAAAATTTACATGAAGCTGCTGGGTGAGATCATCCGGAGACATGAGGCGGGGTGTTATTAGTACGCTGATGACACCCAAATATACTTCTCTATGTCTCGGACTGAAGCAGTGACTAAGGATGGCATCTCTCCTCTGAATGCCTGTCTTGGGGCGGTAATGGACTGGATGAGGGAAAACCAACTCAAGCTGAATCCAGGTAAGACGGAGGTACTTGCTATAGGAACCCCGAAACCAAGAATGGAGTTGTATCAGCCAGTTCTGGATGGGGTCACACTTCCCCTGAAGGATTCTGTTCGCAGCTTGGGGGTGCTCCTTGACTTGTCGCTCCAACTGACAGCTCAGGTGGATGCAACCTTCAAGAGCGCCTGCTATCAGCTTCGTCTGATACGCCAACTGCACCCCTTCCTGGAGCTGAGGGACCTGGAAACAGTAGTACTTTTTTGGAATATTTTGAAGCTGTGGATGCTTGAATCCATAGATAAAATATCCGTGGATAAGGAGGGCTGGCTGTATTTTAATAATATAAATGTGATACATTTTAGGGACTGATCATAAGCCCATTCAGTAGGACCTACTTCCAAGTAAATTAACACAAGTTTGGCCTAATAGTTCCTCCATTTCGTTTGATAGCCAGGATGGACAGATATAATTCTAAAAGGTATAAATGTGTATTTATACATGATAACTTCCTGACCCCAGCTTGAAAATCTGGTCTAAAACAGAAGTCAGCACCTTAGATGCTCTTCTGGGAAAATGTTTTCAGCTATGGATAGCTAGTCAAGAAAAGTCTATTTAACAAAAATCTGACATAGGAAGGATGAACCCACCCTACCCAAAAGTTTTAATTTAAACTTAAGTTATATTTACATGATAAAATACAGGTTTATGGATTAAGATTTACCCTTTCAAGTGTTTTTATAACTTATATGTCAATTTTCCTTTGCAAAAAGCAATACTGTTCCATTTCTGATCTGCTCATTTTCTCAGCCATTGTGCTGGAAAACTGAATTAATTTTTTGGGATCATGAACCTGGATGTTTGGTTATATTTTTGTGTCTTAATACTTGACTTTTTAAGATTAATTTATTACCTCCACCCTGTCAGTTCTAACAAAAACCATGGGTCCAGTGATCAAATAAACAATCTTAGAAGGAAAATATAAATCTGAAACACAAATTATTTTAGAGAGATGGGTGTATATAGCCATTAGGAAAATGGACCAAATACTTGACAAAGTAACTAACTAGTAAAGTGCAGACATCCTGCTAATTATAATTTTATTTTCATGGTTATCAGTTTAAAATGGTGCAAAATTTGCAATAAACTGCCATTCATTCCTTTAGTAACATTTCATTAGCCTGCATTTGACCTTTGAAGTTGTAATGTGAAAACAGAGGAATGTCAATGCGATTTTTACAATGGCAAATCTCTTAGCAATGTTAGGACTGACAGGTGAATGGGGCACAGTCTATTGTTTATAAATGTTTTCCTTGATAAAAGTTTTAAAGATATAGTTATTCCCTTCCGGTACAAGGTCATGCTTTAAGTGTAGTGCTATACATATGTAAGCTTGTGGTAGACTGCGACTGTGGCAAGTTAGTAATGAGGAACACTTTATGGTGCCAAAATAGGGTTGAAAACAGCATTCTGCAGGACATATAGCATATAAAATATAATACTGGCTTATACTGTATAGGAATTTGTTAGTGTCAGAATATACCTTTCTACTTTTTGGCATAGTTCCTGTTCTCCAAAACACCCACAAATTGATTATTGAATGAAACTAATAGATTTCAAGATTTTTGAATTGTGTTACATGCTTCATTGCGTGGTGATGCTTCTCTTTGCAGTGAGATTAACAATGTTAAATTAATGAACTAATTAAATATTTATCCAATGTTAAATTAATGTTTCAGCTAGTATTCTATGTCAGAAAAATTAATTCTTGTACTACCTTGCAGAATAATACAGAAGAAGTATTTCAACCCTGGGTTCTTAAATTATTTTTTTAACATCAATGTTGTTGTTCCTGTGAGATATGGAAATCTAATTTCCACTTTTGAATTCTAGCAGCACCTCACTGATACTAATACTGATGCTCCATAATTGATGCTGTCTTTCAGATATTCTAGATAGACAATGAAGAATACAGAATGCTCCAAATAATTCAAAGTTTTATTTAATGTTCCAGTAAAGGCAAGATACTTTAAAACCTAATACTTTGTAGAAGAAAAAGAATGTTAAAAAATTGTACTAAAGCTGAAGAAAACACAGTAAAGAGGTATGAAGGCTGCCTCACCAAAAAAAGCATTTTCAACTCCTCACATTTCCACACTTTTTCTCTAGTGTGGATTTTATGATGCCTCAAAAAGTGTGAATACTGAGAGGAAATTTCCTGCAGCACTTGTATTTCTATGGCTTCTCTCCTGTATGAATCCTATGGTGATTTCTAAGGTTGACAACTGAAGTAAAACACTTGCCACACTCCTGGCATTTGAATGGTTTCTCTCCTGTGTGGCCTCTCTGATGGAACACAAGGCCTGGCTTGCAAGCATAGCCTTTCCCACACTGCTGGCATCTGTAAGGTTTCTCTCCTGTGTGGCCTCTCTGATGGACCACAAGATGTGACTTACAAGCAAAGCCTTTCCCACACTGCTGGCATTTGAATGGTTTTTCTCCTGTGTGGCCTCTTTGATGGATCACAAGGTTTGGCTTGTAAGCAAAGCCTTTCCCACACTGCTGGCATTTGTAAGGTTTGTCTCCTGTGTGGCTTCTCTCATGGACCACAAGGCCTGAATTTTGAGCAAAGCCTTTCCCACACTCCTGGCATTTGAATGGTTTCTCTTCTGTGTGGCCTCTCCGATGGACCAAAAGGCCTGACTTTTGAGCAAACCCTTTCCCACACTGCTGGCATTTGAATGGTTTCTCTCCTGTGTGGCCTCTC
>NC_056522.1:367371120-367374062 GCF_019175285.1 Sceloporus undulatus | reverse complement strand
ATCAGCGTACTGATAACCCTGCGCCCCATGTCTCCGGATGATCTCTCCCAGCGGTTTCATGTAAATGTTAAAGAGCATGGGAGACAGACTGGCTCCTTGAGGGACCCCAGATGTAAGGGCCCTCTTATCGGAGCACACGTCTCCCAGCTGCACCATCTGGAACCTCCCGGAAAGGTAGGATCGGAACCACTGGAGCGCAGTGCCCCTGATTCCCACCTCTGCCAGGAGCTCCAGAAGGATACCATGGTGTATGGTATTGAAAGCCGCTGAGATGTCCAAGAGCACCAACAGGGACACGCTTCCCCTGTCGATGCCCAGACAGAGATCATCGACCAAGGCAACCATGGCCATCTCAACCCTGTAGCCCGCCCGGAAGCTATCTATTATATTTAATGAGTCTTGAACATCCAAGGATTTTGGTATCCATGGGAGGATCCTAGAACCAAACCCCAGCAGATACCAAGGACCCACTGTATTTATTGACATGCCTGTTCATTCTTTTTACGTTGTGATGACAATCCTGTATTTTTCTGTAGGCTCTTATTGTAAGGCTTCAAGCCAAATTTTAATTGAATGGTGAGATATATAAGTGAATCCAAAGAAATGCAATAAGTTATTGGGGGATGAGAATCTGCCGCCATCCTCGTGGACCACGTAGGGAGAGATCTGGCCTGGGGCAGATATGGAGCAATAGCAATAGCATTTACATTTCTATACCTCTTCTTAGTGAACTCAGCCCTCTCTAAGCAGTTTACAATCTGTAAACCAATTGCCCCATAGAATAGTAGACTCATAGAATCATAGAATCATGTCTCTGTCATAATGTATGTTACGAGATTCTTCTTCTGGTGGAATCTGTTGTTATTGTGGGGTTTTAGAAATCTTTTGTATATACAATATAAATGCATATCCTTTTGAACTATATTTTGATTTTCAACAAATGATCTGTTTTAATATTGTAATAGCTTAATTCTGTTTTAATGGTTTTTAATTTAATTGTTTTTAATTGTCCTGTGCTTTGAGACCGTAACCCGCTTTTGAGTCCCAATTTTTGGGGGAAAGTGGGATACAAATAAATGTCATCATCATCATCATCATCACCATCATCACCATCTTACTGTCCTGGTTATTTACCATGTTGTTTTTGGTGATTTTTATGCATTTTTTTTAAACTCTGTTTTTGTATTTACTGTTTGGATATATTTTATATTGTGACAGCTTTTAGCTTTTAACAATAAATTTCTATTCTATTCTGTCCTGGTTAAATTTTGTCCAAATGGACCCAGTAACCCATTCTGTTTGCATTAGAGATACACATCGTTTTGTCTTGTTGTTTCTTCCAGGGTATAAATCTAGGTCTATTCCCTTTCCCTTTTCACCCTCACAAGTAAAAGTCACATATTTGCCAGGCTGTGTGCGCTGCACATTTCTTTGCATCATTTCTCCTAGTCTGTTTACATGTTATCTCAGTTTGGCTTTTCATTGTTCAGCCTTCTCTCTTTGTCTCTCTTTCTAGGATAGCTGCAGCTGAAAAGATGAAGGCAACATAGCCTGGTCTGACCCTGGGCAGAGAGCTATTGTTCCAGGCGGCTTCTGTACACATTACCACAGCACACTGGCATGTGGCCTGAAGCTGGGAGTCTTTCCTTCCCCTCCTCCATCCCAAAGCCTTTTCTGCTGGTACTAGAACGCAAAGCAGCTGACTCTTTGCTTGCCAGACCTGCTGTTATAAAAGAGTACCCTCCGTATCCACGGATTATTTAAGCATCCACGGCTTGAAAACATTCTCTCTCTCTCTCTCTCTCTATATATATATATATATATATACATATTCCAAAAAGCAAACCTTAATTTTGCCATTTTATAAAAGGGTCCCATTGTACTATCCTTTGCACTTAATGGAACTTGAACATCCATGATTTTTGGTATCCAAGGGAGGGGGGACCAAACCCCAGTGGATATATTTAAAAGCACAAAGACAAGCTGCAGTTCTAAGCACGTTTATTTGGGGATATCCTAAAGGCACCAGATCCCATCTGATCTTGCAAGCTAAGTAGGGTCAGCCCTGGTTAGTACTTGGATGGGAGACCGCCCATGAATACCAGGCACTGGAGGCTATATTTCAGAGGAAGGGATTGGCAAAACCACCTCTGAGTACTCCTTGCCTTAAAAACCCCTAGGAAATCCACAGGGCCACCATAAGTCAATACTATTTCTATTCCCCTCATAAGTAGGGATGCCATAACCCGGCGGCCCCCGGGACAATCCCGCTTTTGGGGGAACTGGGCCCGGCCCGGCCCGGTTCGCCTCAAATCTTGGTTTTGGTCCCAGCCTCTGGGCCGGGCTGCTCATGCGGCCATTGCTGCGGCCGCTAACGTGGCTGGCCAGCCACCCTCCTCCTCCTCCTCCTCCTCCATGGCCGCGCCGCCCTCCTCCTCCTCCACTCCTCCTCTACCTCCCCAGCACAGCTGCTGCACCGCCCACAGTACTTGCCTGGGCTGCGGCCGGCAGCAGCGCATGTTCGCCCCTTTTGCGCGCCCACACGTGGGGCTTAAAGGACAGCGCTCGTCCCCTAAGCCTTCTGGCCAATGGCAGAAGAGCAGGGGCTGGCCTGTTTCCAGCCCCAGTCTGCCATTGGCCAGTGTCAGGAGCTTTGGAGGAGGAGGAAGAAGCAAAGGAGGAGGAGGACCAAGGCCTCTGGCCAGGGGGAGGGAAAAGCGCCATTTCCTGGCACCAAATATGAAGAGGAGGAGGAGGAGGAGGCAGGGAGGTGAGTGGCCAGTTCAGGTCTGTCTTGGTGGGTTTTTAAAATTATTTATTAATTATTTTTATTTATTTATGGTATTTATACCCCACCCTTCAGCCAAAAAGGCAATAAGAGCGACTAATAGTCTCAATCCATATTTATATCATTAAAAATATACAACCCAGCCTTGTTTTTT
>NC_056522.1:367358956-367371095 GCF_019175285.1 Sceloporus undulatus | reverse complement strand
ATCCCCTGCTCTCCACCAGACACACAACGGCCATGGGAGTAGGTTCACGGGGTAGTAAATGGCACAGCAGGACATAGACTACCACCAAGCCATGCCAGACTGCAGCCTGTATTACTACAGTTTAACAAACAATGGTACTTGTAAGACAATAAAAACCTCAGGATAATTCTGCCTTTACAGTGCTAGTTTTTCTATCTAGGAATACTCCTTCTGCATCTATTGTCTGCCATGAAATACCTCTGCTTAATTTTAAATTTTGTGGATATTCCAAACCACTCTGTTCACGAGGGACTAGGCAGAACTGGGTTTCAGTGACACTCCACATTAGTGTAGTTGTACTAAGATGATACAATCACTTCTCCACAATGTACATTAGAAAATAAAGTTCATCAATAGACGCCTATAGATCGTTTCTATCTGGATGAGAAATACGTAGCTAGTTTGAAGAACTCCTCTGAACACAGTGGAAATAGCCATACTTTGTCAAAAAGTGCTTTTCAAGCTACCCAATGTGGCAGACCAGCATTTTCTTTCACTTTAAATGCCAGCCGGAACTGGTACCGTATTTGAACTACATACTATCAAATTAGAATACAGTAGTTCCTGCCTGGTAACTTGCCACAGATAGGCGCTGATGGTTTGGGAATTGTGTTGGTCCATGAACTGAGTAGCACTACTAGTATCATCTCTTTTGTTGCTAGCACACGTATACCACTGAGAGATATTGCTTTTAAGAAGGTTGATACAGTATATGGAGCTGAAGAATGAGAGTCTCAGAAACTCGAAGTCATACCTTTTACACAATGGTGGAACTCTCCTGAGTGATTAAAAATGAACAGGCTTCCTGCTTGAAGTTGCTATCTTTAAAGCTACACAACGTACCCTATATTTGAGTAATTATAGATTATGTTCACCTCTGGACAAGATGCAACTTTTTTTAATTTCAAAGACTCATAACCGCATATTGTTTTGGTTTCCCTAGTGACTGTTGACAACCACTTGACAAATGTTCACCACGTTCACACAATATAATTTCTCCAACAAATACTCCTGTTGCAGCAAGGAAAAATTTCCAAGTCTCTCACAAATTTGGCAACTGTACTCTTTTTCCTGTGACAAACGCAAAAAACCTGGATTATTCTGCTGTGAGCCAGAAGCAAATCCCATGTATGATTATCATGACCACTTAAAAGACCAGATCATGATATTTATCCCCACTGTAGTCCAGGAAATAATTGGGTTACAGGTTTGTACTGACTACATACTTCAAACAAGCTCTTCTGAATGCCTGTCAAGATGTTCTCTCAACAGTGAAAGTTGCTACACAACATCCGACATAACATAGAAATATAGCATAGTTTGCCTTGCCACTGTTCAAACTACTCAAAACAGAATCCTTGATTTTGTTTCTAAACTCAGCACCTGATTTTGCCTCCTGTGCTGTCTTCCATCAGTTGTTTCACCATGCTCAGTAGTTTAACTCTCACCCCACAATCATCCCTGAAAAACCAGTGCAAGCTCTAACAAAAGATAAAACCCATTTGTGAACACACATGTGGTATCTTAGGTCTACATGTGTGTTTTGACACCCAAGCTGCAGAGAATGTTTTGCCCTACCAAAAAAACCCCGGTGGATCCATTTTGGAGACTCCTCTTCCTGAAACAACCTACTTTTAGCCTACTATTTTTTGGTGGTTTAAAGGCATTTTAGTAGAACAATCTCACTTTCTTCCACTCATTCTTATACAGTACCACACCTCTTATGTACTGTATTCTATTACATAGACAACCAACTGAGGAGCTGGACAAATTGTACCTTGACAATCAGCCAATAGTGAGGTATGTGACTAAAATCTCTACCGCCCTCCTTTACAGACCCATGTGTGCACCAGCTGATGAGCAAAGGGCTAAACACAGCTGCTGGGGGGGGGGGGTTGAAACTTTGATAAAGATCTACAGTTGGTGCATGGAAAGTGTGCTTTTGGAGGAGGCAATAAGTAGTCTCTGCTGCACATGACAACAAACCTTAATGGCTTCCAGTCCCTTTAGACTTGGAAGGTTTTTTTATGGGTGCATATTTTCACACTTACCGACTACAGCACCAATTCACTCCTCAGCCATATAGAAAAGACTATGATAGCTAATGGTACAGTACAAAAGACCTCCATGAATTGGGTAATTAAGACAGGTGCAAGTTAGGTATGTTTCAGTCAGTAAGATGCAGCCTTCCCACACAGGGAAGCACACTTTCTCTTCAGTACCATGGGTGCTAAGAACAGTTTGCCAGTACGTTTGGCAGGAAGAGTAGAGGCTATTCAAATTCTCAAGCCATTTCCTTACAGCCGCCCTGCAAAACAGGGAGGCTCTTTGTTATCACTCTGTATTCAATAATTCACTTTAAACATACTTAAAACCACCATGCCCTCAGGAAACAACCTTTGCATTAATTAAAGGGAAGTTCCAAAACTATTTGCTTCCAGATGTTTTGGATTACACTCATGCTTTCTTACAAAGCCTGCTGGGTGGGGCAGATGGGAGGTGTAGGCCAAAAATTTTGGGGACCAAGTTACCCACTACTGAATTGTTCAGCCAATAGTGAAGGATGAGGGAGATGCAGTCAAAAATGTAGAGGCATCCAGGATGTCCGACAGGGAGTGGGTGTTGCCTCCCACATAAGAAACCTGTCACTCTAAATGACATTTTTCCTTCAGTCCAAATTTCCAGCATTGCAGTAACTTGTAACTTCAGTTGAGCATATAGAAATAGAAAGAGGAAGGAGACAAAATTACCCAGAGAATTAAGGACAGACAAATCTAAATAACACTCAGGTGTGAAACAATTTTGCAGTACCCAACTCTTTGCAGTGCTTGCAATTTGGAAAATTTCAAGAGGTGACAGAATTCTTATTTGAAGGAACAATGCCCTAAGTTTGCTTTCTCTGTTGCTATACTCCAAGACATACCAGATCAGACTAAGACTGACTAGTCCATCATTTTGTTTAGACAGTGGCCAGTCAATTGACTATGAAAAGCCATCAAAATGAATAAGTTTATGGAACTCTTCACTAGTGTTCCCCGCAACTGATTCAGAAGCATAGAAGAGACGCTATCTACTAGTATCTAGTTATCTGGATCACATTCACTGATGGCCCTACCCTCCACAAATATATCTTGGTATGCCTCCACATAAATTGGCATCCACAATTATGTCCTGTGGGGCAGTGAATTCCATAGCTGTAACAATGCACTGGAACTAGCTTGAGACATTTGACTTAGGTCCAAAACACAACTGCAGAAATAAACCAGTATGAGACTGCTTTAACTGCCCTGCCTGGTGCTAGGGAATCCTGGGAACTGTAGTTTATTGTGGCACCAGAGTGCTGTGACAAGGAGATAAATGTCTGACAAAACTACAGTTCCTAGAATTCCCTAGCATTCAGCCAGGGAAGTAAAGAGGTCTCAAATGGATTACATTTGCATGGTGTTTTGGACCTTAGTTTAGACAGCGTTTGAATCTCTGCTCAGCTACAGAAACCCACAAGGCAAATCTCACTCTCTTGATCAAGTCACTCTTTCAGCCTCAGAGGTAAACAAGATGGCAAACTCCTTTGATAAAGCCTGGCAAGAAAAACTCCTTGACAGGTTCACCTTACACAGCGTTGCCAGGTTTTCAAAATAGACATACAGGACAGTCAAAGTTCATGACATGCAGAGCAAGCGGGAATCGGAAGTAGCTATAGCAAGTTTGTGCTCTTATCTAAATACCAAACTAATGATCTCAGTTAGCTTAGCCATGTATTTCTGTAAAATTAACATATTGTCCACATCCATCAATTACAAGATGCAAATTTCTACCTGTATGAAGGGCCAATATCAAAAATATGGCATTTTTTTGTATCTTCTTCCGTCTGTTTTGAAAGAAAAAAAATTTCTACCCTCAAATGGGGGCATCCCTATAATAAAGACACCTGCCAGTCCTATAAGCAAGCTTTCCAGCCCTGAAATAAGGTACATCCATTATATCTATATCTATATCTATCCATATGTAAGAAGCTTGTGCGCTGTAGTCATAGCAAAGCCTTTAATGGTACAGACTGTGAAAAAATGTGGATCACTGTTTAAAGAATGTGTGTGCCACAGCATTGATTGTTCTGATGCACAACCTGTACTCAGGACAAGAGGCTCTGTTAAACAGAATATGGAGAACCGAATGGTTTCTAACTGGCAAACAGGACTAGACTTGGAGAAAGGAGATGTGAAAACTGGAGGAAGGAACATCAACAATTACGACGTGATACCACACACTAGCAGAAAATAACAAAGACTTGGAGTGATTGCGTGAAGACATTCAAGGAAGAAAGTGAGAAGGCATGTTTTACAGTTTGAACATAAGCAAACAAAACAAAATGACGTGATTTACATACTTTAAAGCAGACAATGAACAACAGGTTTTCCAGATCTAGGCTCAATCATTAATAAATGGAGGCTGCAGTCAAAGAATTGAAGAATCTGAAAAGACTAGGACTTGGAAGGGCAGATATAAAGGAACTAGACAAGATGGTAAAATACATTAACTGAAATTTCAAGGTAGGATTTCTATGCCATTGTGTTTCCCATTTCTATGTATGGCTGTGAAAAGATGGACAGTGAAGGAAGCTGGTAAGAAGAAAATCAACCCATTTGAGATGTGGCGCTGGGAGAAGGTTTTACGGATATTGTGGACTACGAAAAAGACAAATGGATCCTAGAGTAAATCAAATCAACCTAAACCAGTGATGGCAAACCTATGGCACACGTGCCAGAGGTGGCACTCAGAGCCCTCTCTGTGGGCACACATGCTGTCGCCTAGCACAGAGTTGCCAGAGTTTCTTACTAGAAAGCCAGAGGGATGTGGCACTTTGCAATAAATAAGTGGGGTCCGGGTTGCAGTTGGGCACTCGGTCTGTAAAAGGTTCTCCATCACTGAACCTAAACTCTCCCTAGAAGCCAAGGCAACTACGGTAAACCAAGGCTGTCATACTTTGGACATACTGTATCATGAGAAGACGACTTACAGTCTAGAAAGACAATGCTTGGTAAGTAGAAGGCGTAGAAGCTACAGCTCTGAGTCTGCTGATGATAAAGCAAACTGGGAGTTTCACATTCATGGGGGTCACCATAAGTCAAAGTCAACTTAACAGCGACATTATATAAAGGGGACACCTGGCCAACCTGCCAAGTGTCACAAATGGCGGAGGCACACAACAACAAAAGGTGTACCGCAAAGTCACAGTTCTCCACTCCTAATACGTAAAAGCAACGAGGTTTAAGAGGTTTTGGGGTGGGAGTTGAGGAGGGGAGGGAACCAGTGCAATGACTTGGGCAAGTCACATTGCTCAGCCTCAGAGGATGGCAACGCCAAATCCCCCCATGAGGAAACTTGTCAAGAAAAAACCCATGACGGTTTGCCTTGTTGTCAATTGCCTCAAGTCGGCCCTAATTTGGAAAGACGTCTTGAAGGCACGCAAGAACATCAGTGCACAGGGGGCTTATGGTAAATCGGAGGGATGCTTCCCTCCGTTTCTCTGGTCTCCCCTCAGAAGGAGCAGGTTCTTCTTTGAGAGAAAGGAACAAATAAATGAAGAAAGTGAAGGGAACACTGTTGTTGTTATTAATAGCAGCATATTTTATTGACATCTCGCCTTTCCCAAAAGGATCAAGGTGGGTTGTTATTATTATTATTAATACATTTCCTCACAATGTTTGGCCCCCACGATGCTAGGCAACCCCACACCACCAAATCCTTTCTCCAAAGGTGCTACATTGATTTCCTAGAGGGCTAACACACCCACACTGGGCGGACCCTTAGGCAAGTACACTCTCTCCAGCCTCAGAGAGGAGAGAGGCAAAAAAGGCAAAACATACTGATTGGGTGGCTTATAGGTGGAAGGCACCGAAGGAGAAGTCGTTTGTCGTGTGTTGCAGAGGGGGAGGCTTGTGTTCACTGAGGAGGGAAGAGCGAGGCCCTCTGAGGTGTGTCTGTGTTCCAGGGGGGCAGAGTGAGTGAGAGGCGTCTCCTACTTCCTCTCTCCCGCGAACGGCCGTTGCTGAGCGCGCGCCATTCCCGGCCACGCCCCCAATCCCTCCCTCCCTCCCGGCGGCTCGCGCCCTCGCCAGCAAACGCACGCGCCGCCTGGCGCTCCGCTCCCTTCGCCCGCGGCTGCAGAAGCAAGCAGCAGCAGGAGCTGCTCCCAAAGCAAAAGCAGCGGGAGACGCCTCTCTCTCGCTCTCGCCACACGCGCAGTTCCAGGCTTTTTAAAATACAGACCTATACAGATAGATCTCCTCTCTCCTGCATATACGTTTGTAGGCGGGCATAGTATATTATTACACACACACACTCCTGCTCATACACGTTTGTAGGCTTTTAAACATATACATACATACACACACACACACATGTTTAAAAGCCTACAAACGTGTATGACAGGAGAGGTATGTGTGTGTGTGTGTGTGTGTGTAATATATATATATAATATATATGCATGCCATCAAACAAGTGTGACACAGGAGAGAGGAGGGTAGAGTATGTAGTAGGTAATATATATATAATATATATATATATATATATATATTATATCCTCTCTCCTGCCATACATGTTTGTAAGCTTTAAACATCTACTGTATACAAACATGCATGCGTGCTTAAAAGCCTTCAACACGTGTATGAGGAGAAGTATATAGATTTATGCTCTCTTTCTATTTTAACACATACATGCATACACTATACTGTGGTGTGTTGTAACCATATATATATATCCTACTAACTTGTGTGTGTATATATATATATGTGTGTGTGTGTGTGTACACATATAAACGTGTATATACACACACACACACACATATATATATGAGGACAGCATGGCACAGTGGTTTGAGTGACAGACTAGGACTCTGGAGAACAGGGTCCAATTTCCAGGTCGGTCATGGAAACCCACTGGGTGACCCCTGGGCAAGTCACACTCTCTCAGCCTCAGGGGAAGCCATGGCAAACCCCCTCAGAACAAATCTTGCCAAGGAAACTCCACAATAGGTTCCCCTTAGGGTTGGTGAAAGGTGTATAACACACACACACAATATGTATTTGTGCGCATGTCTATGTATATGTGTGTGTGTGTGTATATACATATATGACACATAAAGATTTCCTCTGAGCCCAAATTAGCCCCCTGCGCCCCCTGCTGGAAAGAGGCCTTTTCTGCAAATCCAAGAAGCATTTATATAAAGGAAGGTGGAAGAAGAAGGTGCTGGTGGAAATCACATACAGTACATTTATTTTTCTATATAGGGCCAGACCGCTCCTAGAGCAAGGTATCCCTCCCCACGGAGGTGGATGCAAGCGCGTGCAAGCCACAACGCTCACGCACAAGAGACACAACACACACCCTTGTGCAGAAATGAACAGGCTTCTGCAGGGACTTGGCTGCTCACACCTGGATCTTGCAAAAAACACACCAAGGGAGGCTTGCTGTCACGCAACTGACTTCTTCTTCTTCCTCCTCCTCCTCCTCCTCCTCCTGGCCAGCAGCTGTTCCTAGGAGGACACACCCTGGTTGTAGAGATCCCTCTGGGTGTGCCCTTTTCCAAATTTTTGGTAACATTTCTCCAGACACAAACAAACACACACCAGTGCATACACAATAAATGGACCTCACCATTGCACCCTGGTCTCCTCTGGGCCAAAACACACTGCAGAAATGATCCAGTCTGAGACCGCTCTAACTGCCCTGGCTCAGTGCTAGGGAATCCAGGGAACTGCAGTTTTGTTGTGGCATCAGAGCTCTCTCTGACAGAGAAGGCTAAATGTCTCACAAAACTACAATTCCCAAGATTCCCTAGAATTGAGCCTCAAACTGGGTTATTTCTGCAGTGTGTTTCTCCCCTCTGGAGAGTCAGAATGCACTGGAAAATAATCCTTGCAACCGAAACCAACACCAACTCCTTTTTTAAAAGCTTCCCCCCCCCAAAAAAAAAACCCCCACTTGGATTGAATCCATTTCCACCAGATTGCACAGGACTACTGATCCCCACAACCCACAAACTCTCTCCTCTGGGGACTTTTTTGTTCGTCCAAGAAAAAAAAGCCTTCCTAATCCAGAGTGAAATCTGAGTGGTTTTGAGGTTGTGCTCCTTCCCTTCCTCCCTCAGCAACCGGTCCATGTACAATGTAGGAATAATGCGCTTTGATACCACTTTAAGTGTTGCAGTACCATCCAATGGGATCTGTAGTTCTACAAGGTCTTTAGCCTTCTCTGCCCAAGAGTGGTGACACCCCACCAAACCACAAATACCAGGGTTCTGCAGGATGGAACGTAGCAGTTAAAGTGGTGTCAAACTCCATTGGTTCTACAGTGCTGACAGATCCAACCAGAGAGAGTAATGGTAAAATACAGATTTACCTCCCTGGCAAAACAGCAAAGGTAAGAGGAAAAGGGAACTTTGGTCCAAAACACACTGCTGAAATAATCCAGTTTGAAAGTGCTTTAACTGCCCTGGCGGTTAAATAACAATAAGGAATTCTGGGAGCTGTAGTTTTGTGAGACATTTAGCCTTCTCTGTCAGAGAGCTCTGGAGTCACTACAATTCCCAGGATTCCCTAGCACTGGCCAGGGCAGTTGAACTACATTTCCTGTAATTTGAATCCACTGCTCTGTGTTTTAGGGCCAAAAGACACTGCAGAAATGATCCAGTTTTCCTTGGCTCAGTGCTAGGGAATCCTTGGAAATACAGTTTATTGTGGCTCCATAGCTTTCTCACAAAACTACAGATCCCAGGATTCCCTAGCACTAAGTTAAAGTGGTTTCAAACTGGATTATTTCTACAGTGTGTTGTGGAATGGACCTAGATCTCAAAACATTCACAAAAGGCAGAAGAATTACGCACACACAAGAACCACTTCCCCACTCCAATATCTCCCATGCACCAAAAAAGCCCCCCACAAACCTCCCCATGAAGGGCATTTGCAAATAAAGGAGGGGAAGAAAACTTTTCACCTACCGGCCAAGCAAACTGGAAAGGGATGACAATCCTGCCCTCCATGTCCTGACTTTTCCCCGCATGAAAACTGCGGTGGTTGAGATAAAAAGTATTTCCACCAAGGACCGGGGTAGATCCTGAGCCGAAACTGCATGTCCCAGTGGGGGTGATCTTGGCCTGGTATTCCTTCAAGCAAACTTTCACGTAAGTGTCGCACTCGTCCCGGGCGCAGTCCGCACTGGGGCTCTTTTTCGTGCCATCGCAACATTCCCCATTCAGCAACTCGCCATTGACATTCTTCACCGAGTTAATCTGCAGCTCGAAATAGCCAGTCGACTGGGAGACCTAAAAATACAGGGGCCAAAAATAAGGATTAATGAATTGAAAAATGCAAAAGGGGGAAAAAAGGATGAAAAAGGAAAGTGCATGGAGATTTTACAAGGAAAAGAGTTTCCTACACCTTCTAACTACTGTTATAAATCAGATTTTGTTTTCTAATTAAAAAGATTGTATGTACAGCGCTGTGTAAATTTACAGCTCTTCATAAATACTCGCTCTCGCCACACGCGCAGTTCCAGGCTTTTTTAAAATACAGACCTATACAGATAGATCTCCCTCTCTCCTGCCATATACGTTTGTAGGCGGGCATAGCTATATTATCTACACACACACACTCCTCGCTCTACACGTTTGTAGGCTTTTAACATATACATACATACACACACCACACACCATGTTTAAAGCCTACAAAGTGTATGACAGGGAGTGTATGTGTGTGTGTGTGTGTGTGTATGTATATATATATTATATATATATATATGCATGCCATCAACAAGTGTGACACAGGAGAGAGGAGGTTTGTATGTATGTATGTATGTATGTGTAATATATATGATAATATATATATATATATATATATATCTATATCCTCTCTCCTGCCATACATGTTTGTACAGCTCTTTAAACATCTACTGTATACAAACATGCATGCGTGCTTAAAAGCCTTCAACACGTGTATGATGGAGAAGCTATATAGTTTAATGCTCTCTTTCTATCTCTTACACACATACATGCATACACCTATACTGTGTGTGTGTTGTTACACCCATATATATATATCCTACTAACTTGTGTGTGTATATATATATTTTATGTGTGTGTGTGTGTGTACACATATAAACGTGTATATACATGCACACACACACACCACACACCTATATATATATATATATGACGACAGCATGGCACAGTGGTTTGAAGTGACAGACAGGACTCTGGAGACAACAGGGTCCAATTTCCAGGTCGGTCAGGAACCCACTGGGTGCCCCCTGGGCAAGTCCCACACTCTCTCAGCCTCAGGGGAAGCCATGGCAAAACCCCCTCAGAACAAATCTTGCCAAGGAAACTCCACCAATGGTAGGATTTCTATGCCATTGTGTTTCCCATTTCTATGTACTGTATGGCTGTGAAAGATGGACAGTGAAGGAAGCTGGTAAGAAGAAAATCAACCCATTTGAGATGTGGCGCTGGAGAAGAGTTTTACGGATATTGTGGACTACGAAAAAGACAAATGGATCCTAGAGTAAATCAAATCAACCTAAACCAGTGATGGCAAACCTATGGCACACGTGCCAGAGGTGGCACTCAGAGCCCTCTCTGTGGGCACACATGCTGTCGCCCTAGCACAGAGTTTGCCAGAGTTTCTTACTAGAAAGCCAGAGGGATGTGGCACTTTGCAATAAATAAGTGGGGTCCGGGTTGCAGTTTGGGCATTCGGTCTGTAAAAGGTTCTCCATCACTGACCTAAACTCTCCCTAGAAGCCAAGGCAACTACGGTAAACCAAGGCTGTCATACTTTGGACATACTGTATCATGAGAAGACATGACTTACTAGAAAAGACAATGCTTGGTAAGGTAGAAGGCAGTAGAAGCTACAGCTCTGAGTCTGCTGATGATAAAGCAACCTGGGAGTTTCACATTCATGGGGTCACCATAAGTCAAAGTCAACTTAACAGCGACATTATATAAAGGGGGACACCTGGCCAACCTGCCAAGTGTCACAAATGGCTGGAAGGCACACAACAACAAAAGGTGTACCGCAAAGTCACAGTTCTCCACTCCTAATACGTAAAAGCAAACAGAGGTTTAAGAGGTTTTGGGGTGGGAGTTGAGGGAGGGGAGGGAACCAGTGCAATGAACTTGGGCAAGTCACACTTGCTCAGCCTCAGAGGATGGCAACGCCAAATCCCCCCATGAGGAAACTTGTCAAGAAAAACCCATGACAGGTTTGCCTTGTTGTCAATTGCCCTCAAGTCGGCCCTAATTTGGAAAGACGTCTTGAAGGCACGCAAGAACATCAAGTGCACAAGGGGGGCTTATGGTAAATCGGGAGGGATGGCTTCCCTCCGTTTCTCTGGTTCTTCCCCCTCAGAAGAGCAGGTTCTTCTTTGAGAGAAAGGAACAATAAATGAAGAAAGTGAAGGGAACACTGTTGTTGTTGTTGTTGTTATTAATAGCAGCATATTTTTATTGACATCTCGCCTTTCCCAAAAGGATCAAGGTGGGTTGTTATTATTATTATTATTATTAATACATTTCCTCACAATGTTTGGCCCCCACGATGCCTAGGCAACCACACACCACCAACTCCTTTCTTCCAAAGGTGCTACATTGATTTCCTAGAGGACTAACACACTCCACACTGGGCGACCCTTGGGCAAGTCACACTCTCTCAGCCTCAGAGAGGCAAAAAAGGCAAAACACTCATGATTTGGGTGGCTTATAGGTGAAGGCACTGAAGGAGAAGTGCGTTTGTGTCTGTGTGTTGCAGAGGGGGAGGCTTGTGTTCACTGGGGAGGGAAGAGCGAGGCCCTCTGAGGTGTGTCTGTGTTCCAGGGGGGCAGGTGAGTGAGAGGCGTCTCCTCCTTCCTCCTCCCCGAACGGCCGTTGCTGAGGCGCGCGCCATTCCCGGCCACGCCCCCAACTCCCTCCCGGCGGCTCGCGCCCTCCGCCAGCAACCGCACGCGCCGCCTGGCGCTCCGCTCCCTTCGCCCGCGGCTGCAGAAGCCAAGCAGCAGCAGGAGCTGCTCCCAAAGCAAAAGCAGCGGGAGACGCCTCTCTCTCGC
>NC_056522.1:367345053-367358856 GCF_019175285.1 Sceloporus undulatus | reverse complement strand
TGAACAACCAAACTCACAGAGATGTGGATTGATGTGGTTTCACAGTGTGAATAACAAACCCAGAATTATCACACTAAAAAACATGACTTGTGAATGACCCTGGAGAGACCTGATTGGGGCAGTTAAGTGCATAATTAAAATAGCCCCATGTGTTCCTTCAGCACATTGAATGGCACATTGACAAAAAGATGATCAACATGCTAGGGATAACGTCTGGCCTGATCCTGTATTTGCCCAGGAGTGAGTCTTGTCGAGCGCAGTGAGGTTTATTGCCAAATAAGTGCACCGAAGACTGCAACCTTTCTTTCGTGCTGAAGAAAGCACCTTTTCATCTAGCAAACCCATTCCTCTAATCTGGCTCCAGGGAGTAGGAAGAAACATCCCCTCTCATCCATCCCCCTCCCTTTAGCCAAAACTCATTAATCCAGCAGGAAGCGACATTTGCCAGGATTGACAGCTGTGAGTTTGGATTTAATTCTGAGCTTTCTTTTTCTTTCCTTTTCTTTAAAAAAAAGGAAAAAAGAAAAAGAAAGAAGTACATGTCAGTGTCCACTTCAATAGAGTTGTCAAGAGGAAAAGCAAATAAAGTTTTCATTCTTTTTGAGTTGCTACTTCTTCATACATTTCAACGTGTATTTCTAATTCTAAGAACAGATGCTTTTTTCACAAGGCTACAATCTGGGGAGGCAGAAGGCTAGGAGCACATTTTCATTTTAGATTATTTAATTCTTGACATTTCCTTATTCCAAATACTAGACATAACACACACATACATGGCTTCTCCTTTCAGATCTGATTCTATTTCAATTTTAAAATCCAAAAACCAAATCCTTTGTACAGCAATCTGTTTTAATTGTTTTTAATTTTGTTTTGAAAATTGAAAGCACTTAATTGATTTCTTTCTGTAAGCCACCTTGGGTCCCAAACTGGGGAGAAAGTGGCATATAAATAAAATAAAATAAATCCCATAATGCTAGTATAACAAAATGGATCCCCAAAGGAACACAATATCTTTTTAATACTACCCTATAAAAATGTTTGAGTGTTGGACTATGACTCTGGAGATCAAGGTTTGATTCCCCACTTGAGCTTAAAAACCTACTGGGTGACCTTGGGCAAACCACACTCTCTCAGCCTCAGAGTATGGCAATGGGAAACAACCTCTGAAGAAACCTGCCAAGAAAACCTTATGATAGGTTCTCATTAGGATCGCCACAAGTCAAAAATTGCTCAGGCAATCTGGCACCTTCTTCCAATCCGTTCTGGAAGGGATTGGCAATTCAGCCACATGTTTGCATAGTGCAGGACAAGGATGTTAATATTTGACTATTTATTCTTTCAAGTGAGGACAAGTAATTTCCACTGTTTTCTCCTCGATGGGGAGAAAACAAATATTTCTACACAGTTTTTGTCTGGTATTTGCTCATCCTGAAGTGCTTCAGGAAATTATTATATGCACAAACACATATGGCCTGTTTTTTGTGTGAGAACTGTGGTATTTCACCAACAAAAGATAAATAAAAAAAGACTGTTTCCAGGCAGCCAAATGTGAGGGCTTTTTTTTCTGTGTAAAATCCAGCAATCTTGCATAACCAAATATTGCACAGAAAACAATTTTGCACAAAATTCAAAGCAATGGTGTTGGCCTTTAAAGCCCTAGATGGGTCCAGAGTATCTTACACAAGCGAGTGTGGGCTTTAAGATATGCAGGGGAGCGTTTTCTCTCATTCTCACTATTTTTGCAGGCCTGGTTGGTGAAGGAAAGAGCCTTTTCTGTGGCTGTTCCCAGACTACGGAACTCCCTTCCACAGGAAGGCCTGGGTGGCTGCCTCCTTGCTTTCTTTCCGCCAGTAGCTGAAGACATTTTTATTTTGGCAGGCCTTTGAATTTTAAATACAGAGCCATACTGTGTGTGTAAAGTGATGTGTTGTATTTTTTCATCTTTACTGGAAAGTGTTTTAAATACATTTTTAAAATGTTTTTAATCATTTTTTAAAAAAATAATAATATTGTTAATCCTTTTCAAATTTGCTAAATTAATGTTTTAGTTTGATCTTTTAAAAATACTGTTGGCCTTCCACATCTGTGACTTCGACTTTTGCGGTTTTGATTATTTGCAGATGTGATAGATATGTTCTCTCTAGGAATCCCTAGGTCCTCCAGAGAAACTGACCATAGAATTGTGCTGGAAGATCTAGATATTACTTAGAGAAAACACTTCTCTGGGCTATTGTAGGTTCTCCAGTATGATTCTATGGTCAACTTGTGGCAGATGTTGGCCATAGAGTTGCATTGGAGAACCACAAGATTCCTAGAGAGGTAAAAAGTAGTATTTTTAATTTGCATTTTTTTCACTTTCACAGTGGTCCTGTGCCCCTAACCCCAGTCAATGTGGCCTACTGTACTGAACGTCGTCTTGAATTCTGTCTTTAGATAAAGGTGGGATATAATTTAAATAAATAAATAAATATTTTAAAAAACCCATATGCCCATATTTTTTTCAAGATTGCTACAGTCAGCCCTTCTTATACACTGATTTTTTATACATAGATTCAAGCATACACAGTTTGAAAATGTTTAAAAAAAAGTATAAATTTCAAATATCAAACCTTGATTTTCCATTTTTTATAAGGGACACCATTTTGTTATGTCATTATATTTAATGGGATTTGAGCTTACACAGATTTTGTTATACACGGGGGATCTTGGAACCAAACCCCAGTGTATAACAAGGGTCCACTGTATTTATATGCACAATTTTTGTATGTTTCTGTTTACGTCTCTGGAAGGCAATGACAAACCTTCTGTGAACAAATCTTTTCCAGGAAAGCCCCTTGATAAGTTCACATTAGGGTCGCCATAAGTTGGGAATGACTTGAAGTCACACAGCAAAAACAACAACAACGTGCTTCTTAAAAATCTGTATTTGTTTACAGTATATACTCATGTATAAGACTAGAAATTTTAGTCAAAGAATTGACCTAAAAAACCTGAATCGACTTATCCACAGATCAGTGTAAATACTGTACTTTAACTCTTATAAAAAGGGAACCATCCCTTCATGAAAGGCAAAAATGTAATCTGTCCTGAAAGCTTCTGCTCTCTCATCAATCCTGCCTTTAGCTTGAGCCCAAAAGTTATGTCTGCTGGAATTCTGTTAAGTTCTTTGGCATCATTTTTCTTTGCTTCATCCTATAGATCCTTTGTCACATGTCCCTAAATTTTACCCTAGACTTACACATGGGTCATATCAAAATCCATAATTTTAGCTCCCATAACCTGCCATCGACTTATACATGGGGTCGACTTATAGTCGAGTATATATGGTGAATTTTTTAGAAACTTGGACATTTTAAATCGCAGTTATGGCAAAAACTCAGAATATAAATAAATAAGAACCACCACCACCACACTTTTAAATGTATTATCCCAAGCTTTGATTACAGCATGGTTAACTGGGTTTAAATGCTGCAGAGAAAAGTCAGGTTGGGATGGGGAAATTCAATCAAGAGAGATGAGATGTCTCTCCAGCCTTCCCATGCAGAACATCTTCATTCTGGACAGAGTGATTTTGTACAGCTTTTTTTTTTTAAATGAAAGGGACAAGATTTGACAATTAATGGTCCAAAGTCTTGTTAGGCTTCTGTGCAAGCTCACTGTAGAAAGAAGCACTGTCTTTTTGTGTAACACCCCCCTCTAAACCACACCTACCCAGGAAGTAGAACTTGTATCAGTTACATAACTGCATCAGGTAAAGAATTCTCCATTTGGCTATTGTTGAGGCTGTGATAAAACATTTATTACTTTCCTCAGCACTCAGCTTTCCTCAGCTCTCGGTTTGTTTTATATTTTATAAGGATCATTGACCAAACTCAGCTTATGGTGGTTGTTGACTGACTATAGAGAACCAAGGCAGGTCTCAGGTTCAATCCCAGAGATGTCTAGCTTTGTTTTTGTTTAGCTCAGACAGCAGGGCTAAGAAAGCCCTAAGCCCTTTGAAAACCACAAGTAAATAGTATTGGCCTACACAGAGTATGTATTCATTTATTGAATTTCTACCATGCCTTTCTTCTGGGATGGGACCCAAGGCAGCTGGCAACTGTCTGATACAATATAGTGTCCCTCACAATTTCAATATGTTGTTTGCTGCCATGGCTTCTGTACATCACCTTGACAAAGTACATTATTTTTTGAAGGACGGATGATACTGTTGTTGGGTGCATGCAGAAATTCCAATGCTTGCTAGAATATCCTAAAACAGCATGGAAAATTATTTGTCTTTAAAAGCATTTTCTCTAAACTAAAAGATTTTGATTCTGCTATACAACTATTTCAGTAATAACAATTGTCTCTTTTCCCAGTTTATACATATCTTAAAACTCTTTTACTGTTCGGAAGGTATTGAGATTAGGTAGTTTGAAGACAAAGAACCCTCCCCCCCCTTCAACCAGTTCTTGTAGGTTTCTCACTCTCTTTAACTCATGGATCATCAAAATAAGGTTGTCTAACACAAGCTTGAACAACTAAGGGGCAAAACAGAAGGCCCCTTTGCAGCGGCTTCCTGGCACCTTGGGGGCGTGTTGTTTAGCTGACACAGACCTCCATGCTGGTAGGAAGCCACCGTGAAGCCTCCCACATGGCAGGCAGCTTTGCGGCACTCCGAAAGTGCGGCATTTATACACTGCATGCCACAGGAGTGCTGTAAAGCTGCAGCGGCGGCGGAAAAGTCGACTCAAAAAGGAGTGGCTTGAGCAAAAAGCGGGATCGGGGCCATGGCATGTGGTTGCTGCAGTCCCCATCCAGTGATCAAGCCATCCCTTCAAGGCCATCTGTCCTGGCCCTCAGTCTACTAGCCAAGTAATGGTGGCCCACCAAAGCTTAGATTTATTGTATACAGTCAGCTCTCTATATCCATGAATTTTTTATTCACAGATTCAAGCATCCATGGCTTGAAAATATTTATAAAATATATAAATTCCAAAAAAACAAACCTTGATTTGTCAGGGATGATGGGAGTTGTGGCTCTTCACCTGGCCTGGAACTCAAAAAGGACTAAAGAATTGGTCACAGCCAGTAACTCTTCCCAGTTAACCTACTTTCGTTGAAAACTTATTTAAATTAATTTTAAAGATGCTACATAAGATGCTGTAGTTGTTTGACCATTGGGGACTAGTACTCTGAAGAGCAAGTTCAAATTCCTTCAACCATGAAACCCACTCCATATTTTAGCCATTTTTGGGCAAGTCACACTCTTTCAGGCCTCAGAAGGATAGCAAATGGCAAAGCCCCTTTGAAGAAACTTACCAAGAAACCCCATGATAGTTTCGCTTGGGATCACCATAAGTCTGAACAATTGCACATAACTACAAAATTTTACTTGGGATTGCAAGAGAGGTGTAACTGTTGTTATCACCAGATGGTGTCACCCAAGGCACTATTTTTTCAGTTCCCATCCACACTGTAAAATCCCAAATGGAACTTTTTTCTTTTCCTGCTCTTAATGTTGTTGTTTTTCTTCCTACAGTTGATGGAGTTCTTGTTTGTTCTTTTGCTCTCAATTGCATTGTGACAATCAAGGGCACTTTGCTTTTAATTGCTGACTTCATGGTTCTTCCTTGTGGCTTAATGAATTTCCAGCCTCAGGACTAGGAGAAGATTTCATGCACAGCAGACAAGATTTCACAAGTTAGCTCTTCCTCTGCTAAATGGTGCCAGGAGCTACTATTGCTGGGAAGGAATTCCCTTTCTGTGAATTTTTAAAGCTACATGCTATATTGGCAGTTCAGAGCTTGTAAAGTTACTTTTTTGAACTACAACTCTCAGGATCCTTGCCAGATAAGCACTAACCAGCGTGCTGGCAGGATTCTTTGGTAGCTGCAGTTCTAATAATATTTTCTAAACTTTATGAGAAATATATATAGAAAAGTATATCAGAGAGTATATTGGTATATAATAATATAATATAGGAGAGGCCAGTTGTGTAGCATCAGGACTAGGACTCAGTAAAAAGTAGGGTTCGAATCCCTGCTTGCCATGGAACGCATTGGGTGCCCTTGGGCAAATCACACTCCCTCAGCCTCAGGGGATGATGCAATTGGCAATCCTACTGATGGGAACATCCTGAGAGAAATTGTGATAGGTTCACTGCTTGTAGGATCATGTAAATCGAGGCAACTGAAGGCACACAACAATTAACAACAACATACTAGAGAGCAATGTGATATATGGTTAGATTTGGATGACTCAGAACTCTTTCATTGCCAACACAGTTTATAGTGCTATCATTTCACTTTTAATGGCTGTGGCTGCATCCTGTGGAGTCCTGGGATTTTTAATTTGGTGGAGACATTAAGAGCTCTCTGACTGAGATATCTAAATACTTCTTTATAAACTTGTGAATAAAGGGGCAACTGAACAGCACAGTTTTCAGGTAGAGCCTTGATTCTGGAAAGCTGCCATAAAAATATAACATATTTTGTATATGTGTGTATTTGCCTTCAAAGTTCCTGTTTAACTTCTTGGTGACCTATGTATTTCAGAGGGTTCTCTTAGGTGAGGAATACTCAGTATAAGTTTTTGCTGTTCCTTCTGAAATATAGCCTAAAGACCTGGTATTTCCATGGCGGTTTCACTTCCAAAACACTAAACAGGCCAGACCCTACTTAGCTTTCCATGATCAAGATGGGATCTGTGGGCCCTTAGTCTATTAGACCTTACAGTGGTTTAATACAAATGTGATAAAATCAAGCAGGCCAAGGTGTTTTTTTTTTTAAATAAAAGAAGCATGTTTTGACTTGGTGCCAGAATGGACACCAGTGTTGGCACAAAGCAGTTGATATTCCATGATGTCCCCCACCAAGTCTTAACTTGAGCTGACCATGCTTACCTATCAAAATCAGATGGGATCTGGTTCCTTTGGGATATTTAGGTGGATGAGTAATTTTTCCACATGTTTAGGAAAAGCTTCCTCTGCTTAATTTTCTGCCTATTATAATGAAGTTAAAGGAAAAAGAGAATATCAATAAAACCAGGGGTGAAATCCAATGATTGATTTTACTGCAGTCCTTTCCAAATTCTTGTTATGTTGTGTGTTCTTTGAAGTCACATATCAATGAGTTTTTCTTGGTAAGATTAGTTCAGAGGAGGTTTGCCTATGCTTCTCTTGAAGCTGAGAGCATGTGTTTGTTAAGGTCACCAGTGGGTTTCATGGTCGAGCAAGGAATTGAGCCTAGGTCTTCCAGAGTTGTAGTCCAAACTACAAATCACTGTGCCATGCTAGTTTTTCCATCCTCCAATAGCTGCTCGTGGTGAATGGGAATTTATTAGAGTGAATTAAGATTGGGTTTACTAGCAACATCTCTGTTCAATTCAGAGCAGCTGCGGGTAAGAGCAGCATTAAAACTCCGTGTTTGGATTAGCCAGCCCCACCATGGATGGCTCTGGGGGATGCTCTTTCAGTAAATATAGTGTGACTAGGAATTCCTTCCTGCAAGCCTGCACTGGCACTAAAGATTCCCAAGATGACTGGAAAAGAGAGCATAGCGTGGAAGAAGCAAGAATCAATTTTTGTAAAAGTTGCCTTGGCATGAATGAACAAATGTCAACCAGTCAGTTCCTCTGTGACAAGAGACTAGAGTAGTGAATCGACACTGCAGAATTGAAGTGGTTTTTGACACCAACTTTAACTGTCAAGAATCTATCCTACAAAATCCTGTGGATTTGTAGTTCTTGTTGTAGTAGACAACGAGAAGCAAAGGCTGGCTGGGAGAGAGGAACTTTCGGTCGTTGCTGACTAGCTGTTTGGTTGCTGCTTCTCTTGTGCACACATTCACCCGAGAGCAAACCAATGCAGCTGGCTGACTAGCAAACTGAGAAGCCTGTTCACCCATGCTACCTCTTCAGCAAGGCCAGTGTGAGCAATAATAATATATAATATATTTATTTTATATCCCGTTTCTCCTGTATTGGATCAAGGTGGGTAAAAGATATCAAAAAAATAATTAAAATCAAGTAAAAAAAACAAAAAAAAAAAAACAAAAACACGGAAACAATAGTATTAAAAGAATTATTACATTTCAAGTTCCAAACTCCCTCCTACCCTATTAAAACCAATTCCAAACGAATGGCAATAAAAATGGATCAAGGATCATTCAAATCCAATGGAAAATATTAGGTAAATGGAAAAATTGGAAGTCAATTTGGGAAGGCTCGCCGGAAAAGATACATTTTTATTGCCTTCTCGAAGGCACCTAAAGATGTTATTTTGGCGGATCTTGTTCCTGGTAAATCTATCCAGAGTTTTGTAGGGCCAACGAAAATGTCCTCTGGGAAATGTTAATACTCTAGTTCTCTCTGACTGCAGTAGATTCATCCCAGAGGAACCTGAGAGTGTGGGAAAGGATTATATGGGAGGAGGTAATTCCCTCAGGTATGTTGGACCAAGCCATTTAGAAGCAAGAGGGCTCTCAAGTCGCAGCTCGGTTGTATGCTCCCAAAATGACCAGGTGCAAAGGAGTGAAGCTTTTCCCTGGCAAAGAAGGACTCTCAATTTTTCTTTGTTGGGGTGGAAAGATGTAGCTGGGTGTGTGTAGGGGATTTTAACATAGGCCACATGCTCTGGGACTGGAGAGACTGGTGTGGAAAGGAAAAGGAGAGATTTTAACTACAGTAGCCACATATGTCCAGCTTTGTTGCTATGTGGCCTTCAAGTTGTATATATCCTAGACTTTTCTTGGTAAGATTTATTCAGAGAAGGTTTTGCCATTGCTGTCCTCTGTAAGCTGGAAATAGTGGACGAGTTGACTTGCCAGTGGGTTTCCTAGACTGATAGTGGATTTGAACTCTGGTCTCCCAATTCTGTTTCTAACACTCAAACCACTACACCAAAACAGTTTGGATCCAACACTATCATACTAACTTCCTACCAGAACATCACTTTCCTTTTAGAGAAAAGAAAAAAAAAAAAAAAAAAAAAAAAAATTCATAGCTCTGTCTCTCAAGAGATCTGTACATCTAAACCAAAAGAGAGGGGATCGCTTTCATCCAAATTAAGTTTCTGGAAGTTTCCATGGAAGCATATGCTAGTAGTGGGCAGGAAAAGGGACAAGACCAAATTACACCAGTTAACCAAAAGGCTGAGGTCCTGGGGAGACACTCAGAAATTAATATGATTGTAGGGAATTTGTTACATAGCTCAAAGGAGATTATAGTCAGCCAGGGTAACAGCAGCCTCAGGATGGCAAAACCCAAGTATACCTAGTCCAAATCAGGCAGAACTCCAGAGGCAAATCAAATAGATTTCATATTTCTATTAGGAAATAATCATCATACATGAGAAGCACAATATACACTATTTTCACACATAAGAACTAGGGAAGCAAAAGTAGGTAATAGCCAAAACATAATTAATATTAATTGGGTTACCTAAAAAGTTTTGATTTTTATTCTATATTTTTGGATCAGGCTGAAGTGGTAAGAAAAGTTTGCAACTTCTGAAGGAAAACAATATCTATCATTTGTCTGTAAGGAACAAAGTGTTGGACAAGAGTGATACCTTGTTCAGTGTTGAGAAAAATCTGAAGAGGACAAGAGTATTCAATTATTTATTATTTTCACAATCTATTGTGCATTTGCGAGATGAAATATTCAGGTTGTGGGACACTTTCCCATTCTAATTAAAAATAACCTTTTAAAAAATATCCTTAGACTGTTGTGCTGGAGGCAAAATTTTCCTCACTGGAGACCCTTGTTCATTAATTCTTGATTCATTTTGTTATGTGAATTCATACACTCTTGGTGGCTCTGAGAATGCTTGAGGATCTTCAACTAAAAGCTGTTGGTTTTGAAATAAAACTATAACAGAATGAAAGACCATTCATAAAGGAAGTCATGAATGTTAACTTGTAGGTTAGGGTATCATTGATTTGACCATAATCCTGCAAAGACAGAGGCCATAAGTGCAGCCGAAATAGTTTCCCCGTATTCTGAGGACTTAACAGCTGGAGGACACTTCTTCAGTAGACAGAGATGTAACTTTATGAACTTTATCCAGCTTATTGTGCATGCGGACATTTATAGTGCTATTACTATTTGATTGTGAACATGAAATGAAACACCAACAGTTTCACAGATGAAAACCAGGATAACTTGTGAAAAGTATCATCAGAGTGTGGTCAAGAATGGCAATATATATTAGTGAATGATGGCACAAACTAAGATAGGCTGCAGCAGTTGGTTTTTCCAGAGTTCCGTTAGAAGACTCTGTCCCTTTCCCTTCTCCTTTTGCTGAGTAAACTTATTGCAGGCTACCATTGCATTTTGAACTCAGTTTGCAGAAATTAAAGGAAGGCTGAGGACAAAGGGAAACACGGGAGGAGGAGGAGGAGGGGAGTAGCAAATGTGTACAATGTGCAAATGTGTCCAGTGCAATATACACAAGATCCGTGATGTGACAGAGAGGCTGACAAGAACTGGTCAAAGCTACTGACCAATACCCTTCCTTTTGGTCCACATGGGATAAATGATACTGCAAGACACAGAAATCAAAAGGGATTACGAGGGACGCTTGGTAGGAAGAACTGGAAAGGAATGGATTAACAGGTGTTCATCTCGTCTCTTCTGTCAGTTGAAGGGCATGGTCCAAGGAAGGGAGAGGAAAAATAGCAGATGTGAACAACTGGCTTCGCAGATGGTGCTGCGAGAAGGAATTTGATTTTTTCGATCATGGTATGCGGTTCATGAGGAGGGACTTCTTGCAAAGACGGGTTGCATCTCACGCCAGTTGGAAGAAATGTTTTTGCAAACATTTGTCATTCTAAGAACTTGATCAGGAGGGCTTTAAACTGAGTTCCGATTGGAAGTGAGAAAAGGAGACAATATTAAAAGAAGGCGAAAGGGATGGCAAAAATAGTCAAAAACTGACACAGAGGAAAAGGCAAAAAGTGCAAGGACCCAACAGTGGGAGGCCAAAAAAACTGCACAGGCAGCAAGTAAAAGGGAACCATGGTCTGCGATGTCTCTACACGAATGCACGAGCCATGGGAAATAAGCAAGATGAACTCGAACTCCTAGTACAACAAAGCAATTGATATAATAGAGGCCATCAACTGAAAACCTGGTGGGATGAGTCTCATGATTGGAATGTGGAAATATAAGGGGTATAACCTTATTAAGAGAAATAGGCTAAACAGGAAAGGGGGAATAGCACTATTGTCAGAGATATTTACACCAGTGAAGAGATCCTGGACTCAATCATGGAAGCCAGGTGGAGAGCACCTGGATAAGAATCAAAGGGGAGGGAAACAACAAGGATGTTACTGTGGGAGTCAACTACAGACCCCCAAGTCAGACTGAGGAATTGGATGATGCCTTTCGAGAACAGATGACCAGACACTCAGAAAGGAGAGATGTAGTAGTGATGGGCGACTTCAACTATCCTGATATTTGCGAGAAGTCAAACGCAAAATCCTCAAGGTCTAACAAATTCTTCACTTGCCGGAAGACAATTTCATGGTCCAAAGGTGGAAGAGTCAACAAGGGGGTCAGCTATTTTAGATCTGATCCTAACCAACAAGGATGACTTGGTTAATGGGGTGCAAGTGTGGGTCATTAGGTGGAAGTGACCATGTTCTCCTGGAGTTGTAATACAGTGGAAAGGAGAAGCAGGCCATAGTCAGACACGCATCCTAGACTTTAGGAGAGCGGATTTAGTAAACTTAGAGAGTATTGAGGCAATTCCATGGTCAAGAAATACTAAAAGATAAGGAGTTCAGGATGGATGGGAGTTTCTCAAAAGAGAGTACTGAAGGCACAATTTCAAACAGTCCAGTGAGAAAGAAAAACGGGAGGTGCCTCAAGAAACCAGGATGGATGACATAGGAACTTTCAACTGAGCTAAGTTTGAAACGGAAGATATAAAGGTATAAGAAATGGAAAAAGGGGGAAATCCAACAAAAAGGAATTCAAACAGAAATAGCAGCATGTGTAGGGGTCCGTCCAGAAAGCTAAAGCGGCATAATGAACTCAGGCTTGCTAGAGAGGTTAAGAACAATAAAAAGGGACTGTTTTTGGATATGTCCGCAGCAAAGGAAGAGAAGAACGGTAGGGCCACTGCGTGGAGAAGATGGCAAATGCTAACAGAAGACATAGAAAAGGCAGAATTACTCAACAACCTTCTTGCCTCAGTCTTCAGCGAAAAGGCAAAGGGTTCTCAACCTGAGATAATGGAGCAGAGGACAGAATAGGGGAATTTCAGCACAGAATAAATAAGAGAGATAGTAGAGGAACTTCTTATAATCTAAATTAATTTAAGTCTCCGGGACCAGATGAACTCCATCCAAGGGTATTAAAAGAACTGGCAAAGGTAATATCGGAGAGCCATTGGCATAAGCTTTGAAAACTCCTGGAGAACAGGAGAGATCCCAGCAGACTGGGCGGAGGGCAAACGTTGTCCCCATCTTAAAAGGGGAAAAAAAAAGAGGATTCCCAACAATTATCGCCAGTTAGTCTGACATCAGTACTAGGAATAGTTCTGGAGCAGATCATTAAACAGAGAGTCTGTGAACATCTAGAAGGCAATGCCATAATCACAAAAGTCAACATGGGTTTCAGAGAAACAAGTCATGCCAGACAAACCTAATCTCTTTCTTTGATAAAATTACCAGCTTGGTAGATGAAGGGAATGGCTGTGGATATAGTATATCTGATTTCAGTAAGGCCTTTGACAAGGTTCCCATGACCTTCTTGCAAAACAAGCTTGTAAAATGTGGGCTACGACAAAGAAATGTTAAATGGATCTGTAATGGTTGACGGCCGAACCCAAAGGGTGCTCAACAATGGCCCCTTTCATCCTGGAGAAAAGTGACCATTGGGGTCCCACAGGGCTCTGTCCTGGGCCCAGTGCTATTCAACATCTTTATCAATGACCTGGATGACAGAATTGGAGCAGAACTTATCAAATTTGCAGATGACACCAAATTTAGGGAATAGCATACCCCAGAGGACAGGATCAAGATTCAAATGCGCTGACTAGACTAGAAAGCTGGCCAAAGCTAAAAAATGAAATTAACACAGAGAAATGTAAGGTATTGCACTTAGGCGGAAAAATAAAATGCACAGATATAGGATGGGTGACACCTAGCTGAATGAACTACGTGTGAAAGGGATCTGGGAGTCCAAGTAGACCAAAGTTGAACAGAGCAACAGTGTGATGCGGCAGCTAAAAAGGCCAATGCTATTTAGGCTGCATCAATGAAGTATAGTGTCTAGATCAAGAGAAGTAATAGTGCCACTGTATTCTGCTCTGGTCAGGCCCCACCTAGAATTTTGTGTCCAGTCTGGGCCCACAATTCAGAAAGGACATTGAGAAACTGGAGCGTGTCCAAAGGAGGGCGACAAAACATGGTGAAGGGTCTGGAAACCATGCCCTTGAGGAAACGACTTAGGAGCTGGGATGTTTAGCCTGGAGAAAGAAAGGTTTAGAGAGTGATATGATAGCCGTTTAAATATTTGAAGGATGTGTCATAATTGGAAGAGGAGCAAAATTGTTTTCTGCTGCTCCAGAGAACAGGAACCGGAACAATGGATGCAAGCTACAGGAAAAGAGATTCCACCTGAACATTAGGAGGAACTTCCTGAAGTAAGGGCTGTTCGACAGTGGAAGCACTCCCTCAGAGGGTGATACAGTCTCCTCCTGGAGGCTTTAAACAGAGGCTGGATGGCCATCTGTCAGGGATGCTTGATTTGGATTTCCTGCATGGCAGGGGGTTGGACTGGATGGCCCTAGGGGGTATCTTCCAACTCTAG
>NC_056522.1:367341097-367345028 GCF_019175285.1 Sceloporus undulatus | reverse complement strand
TCTTCCAACTCTACGATTCTATGATTCTATGATTCGATAAGTATGCACAATGTGGGACGATGCTCAGTGGCAGTGCTTTTACAGCCTTGAACTGAATGTGTTATACAAAAATGTCCAACTGCTTCCTTAGAGCATGCTGTTGTTGTTATGCGTGTGTAAGACAGAAGGGATATTTCTGATAAAATAGTGATAGGGAGTCTCCTTTGCTCTTGCACCATTGTTTTAATCTGGCACGTGCTCAGTTAACAAAGGCCTGTTACAGACTGCCAAAATAAAGGTGCTTTGGGTCTCTTTGGAGGTATGCTATTTAAATGATGCATGGGTCCTAAGAGTCCGGAGGTTGCGCCAAAGCCACACTCCATTCCTAAGCACTGGAGTGCAGCTTTGGTGCAGCTTCCGGATTCTCAGGATGCATGCATCATTTAAACATGTTTAGGGGGCATCTCTTTTCCTGTAATTTGAATCCATTGTTTCATGTTCTAGTAGTTTCTGGAACAGCAGAAAACACGCTTACTCCATCTTCTACACATGATATCCCTTCCATTATTTAACGATAGCTTTCATGTCACTTCACTATCTTCTCTTCTCCAAGCTAAAGATACCCAACTCTTTGTAAGATTGGGTTTCCAGATCTTTGATCATCTTGGGTGACCCTCTCTGGACATGTTCCAGTTTGTCAATATCTTTTTTGAACTATGGTGCTCAAGACTGGACACAGTATTCCAGGTGATTGTGGACTTTATCTCCCAGAATCTCCAACCATTTGGCCATGTGGGCTTAAGAGTATTGGAAGCTGAAGTCCTAAACACCTAGAGGTCCATGGGTTGAGAGGGAGTGAGAAACTGAAATGAACCATATAACACCTATTTTGAAAGATCTTCATTGGCTATCTATTAGCTTCCAGGCGCAATACAAGGTGTTGGTTATCACCTATAAAGCCCTACATGGCTCAGGCCCGAGTTACTTAAAGGAATGCCTCTCCCTGTATAATCTGCCCCGCATTCTCAGAACCTTTGGAAAAAATCTGCTGGAAGCACATCCAACCAGATTGGTCTCAACCTCCCAAAGAACCTTTACCTCAGTGGCTCCTAAACTATGAAACAACCTCCTGGAAGAGATCCGTCTTATTACCTCCTTGGAGGGTTTCAAGAGGGCAGTTAAGACGGATCTCTTCCGGCAAGTCTATCCACCCAATCGTCTGTAAAGTCATCATTCACTCTTCTATCCAGGATCAGAACATTTTATCTTATAAAAGTGACTGCATTGTTTTTAACTGTTTTAATGTTTGAAATTATATGTTTTATTCCTGTATTTTATTGTTACTGTTAGGTTGTAATCCCGCCTCGATCCACCTGGGAAAGGTGGGAAAATACAATTATTATTATTATTATTTACTGATCTATGTCACATAGCAGCCATACCTGTTGGCTATTTGAGCAGAGGCGCAAGGGAGTGAAAAATGGCAAGGGCTCAGATTTCTCATCGCAGTCAACAGAATGGAGTTGGGAAGCCTCTGCCAAGTTGACTTTGCTGTTTTCAGACAGCATGTGCCAACATAATGTGAAATTCTACTTGTATTTTTTAAAAAACCACCAACATTCAGCTCTGATATACGATGTCTGTGATTTCCAGATTGTTTATTAGGGGATCCTGGTGTTCCTTGAAATTGTTTGCCACTGGGAAAATGATGAGAAAATAATGGCAGGTGACCTTCTCTAAAAGAGGGCTTGTTTTAAAGGGTTTTCAGTTGTGGAGATAAATTATTCAGATTTAATCTCCCTTATCTGAAATGCTTGGGACTAGAGGTGTTTGGGATTTTGGATTTTGGAATACCTCTATTTGCATATATCTTGGAAATGCGTCCCAAGTCTAAATGCAAAATTCATTTATGTTTTGTATACACCTTATACACCTGAAAGTAATTTTATTCAATATTTTAGACAATTTTGTGTGTAAAAAAAAAAGTTTAGGTACATTGAACCATGAGGAAACAAAGGTGTCACTATTTCAGCCACCTATGCAAAAATGTTTCGGTTTGGAAACTTTCAGATTTTGGAATTCCAGATAAACCTGTATCTCAAAAATAATGGTTTGCATGCTTTTACCTGGATTTTTACCTCCAAGTTTTATTTACATTAGCCAACCAGGCTTTTGCATACAACCATAAAACATTCCAATATCATATTAAAACATAGATAAAACAGGACAATTAAATTGGTAATAAAACATACAAATTCAAACTAAAATTATATATTGTCACTAGACAGTTTAAAAGTTTCTCTTTTCGTCAGAACTAACTTGATGTACTTAACCGTACAATAGGACACATAGTAATCAGTTCCTGCCAATAAAAATATCATTTTTTTAAAAGGAGCAGCAGAAAGAGAAAGTGCACCAGATGAATAGATGCAGTCATGGAGGTCATGGACCTGAATTTACAGGACCTAAGCAGAGCAGTGGAGGACAGAAGGTCTTGGAGATGTCTCATCCACAGGGTCACCATGAGCTGAGGTCGACTCAAGGGCCATTAACAACAATAAACTGTAAATCACACGATTCCACAGGAGGCAGTTGTAGCAGTAAAATTGGAATCATAGTGCTATAACTGTGTAGTGCGGTATGCCACATGCCTAGCAGTGTGCACCTCCTTTGGCAGGGGTTGGGGCCATCTGCGTGAACACCAATCCACAGATGGGTAGCCCACTGTATACACTGCATTTGCTTATTTCCTTACTCTGTTTGCTATTTACTATGCTAGTAACTGAGTTGCTGTAACTGAGTCCAAAGCGCAAAAGTATTTTGCACTCATTTAACTCAGCAGTGGGAAAGGAGAGGAGAGGGTGGAAACTTGCCCTTCTCTGTTGGGTCAGGCAAAAGCAGACTGTTGGAACCTCTCCTAGCTTCTGTGTTCCTCCTCATTAATAACTTCTGCCATGATATTGACCACACTCGTTGCTTGGCACACAAGTCATGGCTTTCATCTGTGAAATGTTGGAAGCAAGCTAGTTTGGTGAGCCAATGTGATAGAGCGATGTGAACATTTGACTGACTTTGGAGATCAGGGTTTGATTCCCCGCTGGATTATGGAAACCCACTGGGTGACCTTGGATGAATCACACTCTCAGCCTCAGAAAATCCCATGGCAAGTCATCCTTAGGGTCATCATAAATTGGAAATGACTTGAAGGCACACAACAACAACAATGTTAATCAAGCATTTTCAAAAAAATCATTTGGAGTTGTTTTCTTCTGTATTTTACATGTTGCTAAGCTACCAGGCTCCATGCTGCCTAGAGTCAAACAACTGTAGAAACTGCCATAAAACAAATGGAGCTGATCACATTTATATTCTGGAATGACCTACGGCCTCAACGTTTGAGCTCTTGCTTGTTCAAGTCAGAATAAATGCCAGGCACAACACCTACCTCATGCTTTGCTTCATCGTTCAAAAGGCAATGGTGCATGATGCATTAACAAATTTATATCCTCAGCTGACCTAATCTGCAAAGAAGTGTGTGTGCATGCGCAAATCTCTCTTTTAAAATAATCATTTGATTAAATAAATCTTTGTTTAGGTTGCAGGTCTGTGCAAAGGTACAGAGATAAATTTTCAAGTGCAGAGTTATGTACAAAATGAAAATTTCCTCATATTATTCAAGTCATATTAGAGTGAATTATTGAATTGTGACACTGTGCTACTGAATGTGCAAACAAATGTGAAATGCACCATTTCAATGGGTGTTGTACATGTGCAATGCACCTCTGCATGGATCTTGTGCCGTGGCACCACATGCACAATTTAGCTTCCACAGGTGCTGAGCAGATGGACCAGGATGGGCATGAGCCCTGGTGCTTACCTGGGTTGGTACCTCAGTTGGTTCTGGAACAGGTGGGTGTTTACATACTTGTCCCTGCACCAACCCAGAACAGGC
>NC_056522.1:367279404-367341072 GCF_019175285.1 Sceloporus undulatus | reverse complement strand
CATGCCTTCTCATTGACTGTCCCAAAGTAGCAACTAAAAAACTTCAATTTAGTCATCTTGGCTTCCCGGGGAATTCAGGCTTGCTCTGAAACCATTTATTTTCTCTTTTTGGCCATCCATGGAATCCTCAATGCTCTTCTCCAACACACATCTAAAATAAGTTGATTTTCTTTATATGCTTTCTTCACGTCCAACTCTCAATCTGTATTATGGTGACTGGGAGGTTACCATGGCTTGGATTTTCCTAACCCTTTTGTTCACTGTCCATCTCTTTGCACTTTAGGATCTTTCTAGTTCTTTCATATTTTGCCACTTTCGCTCCTAGTCTCTGACTTTTTTTTGATGCAGTCTTGTTCTGTCAATGTTGATCCTAGTGTATGGGAAATCTTTGGACTATTTAGATTCCTTGTCATCTAGGGTGAATTCATGCAGTGCGCTTTGTGGTCATTTTTTTTTCTTAATATCAATAATTAGCCTACTTCAGCACTTCCTTTCTTTGAATTTCTTTTTTAGTCCTCTATCTTTCACTGTTGGTGGCATGTGTCAAAAAATTATGTTGCACTTTTGATGCTCTTTTAATTTTCTCTGTCCATTGTTTTGTCCTGCACTTCTGTGTGTAATGTCCTTTTTTGTGCTCCATAATGTCTCACGGTAAATTTCTTTATAGTTAGTGTAGAATGTCACATCCTGTTATATAACTAGTGCTTAAGGTTTCTTAATAGCTCTTTACCATAGTGGCTTAAGAGTAAACCTAATTAAAATCAGCCCTCAGTATTCATGGGAATCATTCCAGACCCCCCCCTTTCTGGGGATACCCAAATCCATGGTTGTTTAAGTTCCATTGTCCCCAATGGCGGAGCATGCATGTGGCCATTGGGGACAATGGAACTTCCACTCTGGCCAGGCACAGAGGAGGAGGAAGTGCCACCGGGGGACCCTCCTCCTCACTCTTGCTGTGGCTGCCTGTCAGGTAAGGCCAGAGGGATCCACAGCCACCTGTCCGCCACCCTTCCTCCTCCTGCAGCAACACTTCAGGCCAGGACGAGATAGAGAGGCAGGGACACTCAAAAGTCTGTTTGTCCCTAATAACAGTGCATCCACATGCATGCACCGTCCATTAGAAACAATGTTGGCTTGTGTATGCGAATGCTTGAATTTGCGGATACCACAGCCCAATACATTCAATAAAATGAGGACTATAACCACTTGTGTATTTGACCCAAGACAGATGAATGTTGCTTTATAATGCAAGGCATTTATCATGTGGTAACTAATGATATGATAGATTTTTGCGTCATGGCACAACTCCCCGCCCCCCCCCCCCCCCCCCCCCCCCCCCCCCTTTTCAAGCAGTTGCACTAACCATGCAGAACATGGCAAATGACACAGCTTTTCATGTCCTACTTCAGTTAGCACTGGGGCCCTAGCAAGCCCAGTGTTGTCTCAGACTTACTTTGCCTATTTCTTTCCTGTGTGATAGGAAGCAGAAGGGAAAGACCCCTTCAGCTGTTGTGTTGGTGTTTTGACCTTACCCCCTGCAGGAGGATTGGGGGAGGGTGCTTTTGCTGTTTGGCAAGTCATGTTATCTTAATCAGTAGGAAGGGATGGGGAACTTGATCTGTGCAAGATGATCATCACACCCGTGTCTTGAAATTATTTACTTGCACCTTTTCTGACCTATTGCCCGATCCCACAATTTTTTTTATGTGTAGTTGGCTGTACAACTTACTTCTGTGGACTTGTTCTTAGCAAGTCATTGTTGTGCATGGAATGTGGGTAAAGCCAGTTGCAACTGATGTATGAAACTTCAGAACTGGCTTGAACCAAGGTATACTCAAGTGTAGTTATCACTCTGACCTTCATTGAAAGTCAGCCGACAGTGTGACTAAAATCATTCTGAATTGGTCTGTCATGCAATTTGGATGCTTCATTTTGGTAGCGAGGGTGCAGGCAATCCTGTGACTGTTGAAGCAGCAAATTCTGCCATGTAAGGGAGAAATTCAATTGCTAATTTAGGGGAAATGCAAGACATACTAATGAATTCCGCCTCTTAAAAGCTCTATTCTGCATAGATCAATACCTTCTCTTTCCTTTCCCATAACAGAGAATGAATGATGATCTTATCCTTCTGTGTTTCTTCCCTCCACCTCCTGCCAAGAAATGAGAATTAAGAGGTCTACTGTTTTTGCAGGTGGAGGCACAACTTAAGGTTTTATAGGAAAGAGAGTGCAGGATCAGATAGAAATCTCTGAATGAGACACAGTTGGTCCTCCATGTTGGTAGGACACACACACCGTGGCTACTTAAAAAACACAGGATCCCAAGTTGTTGTTGTTGTTGTTGTTTGTATTCCCATTATTATCAAGTACTTGTAACATGTTCATAACTGCAATGGCCCAGCAGCATGCACAGAAGCCCTGTTGGGCATAGTGGTAAATGCCTGTACGCAGCACCATCACTCAAAACCATAAGGTTGCGAGTTCAGACCAGCAAAAGGGTCAAGTTGACTCAGGTGCATCTTCTGACGTCGCTGAAATGGTAGTACTACCAGATTGTTGGGGGCAATTTAGCTTACAGTGTGTAAACCACTTAGACACTGCTTATGGTATGAAGCGTATAAATGAAGCTGTTTGTTTGTTTTTGTTAGCACATGCTACCATTTTAACAGTGGATAGGCGGGGGGCCATTAGCAGATACTCCAACCTGCAGATGGCCGTCAGCCAATACGGAGAGCCAACTGTATAGTTGTCTCAACATGTAAATACTCATGAACCTGGTGATGTGGAGAAAGAAAACTGGAAGAAAATTAAATCTTTCTGAGGATTGTTTTCCCTAACTGGGAAAGGTGTGGACCATAAAAGTTTAATTACCATGTTAATTAATAACTGATTAAGACATGGTGTTCAATATATTCTGATGACCTAGATTCCTCACTTGCTTAGGGCCTGATCCTTGAAAGGAATCATAGAATCGTAGAGTTGGAAGAACCCAAGGGCCATCCAGTCCAACCAAATCCAAATCAAAGCATCACCGACAGATGGCCATCCCAGCCTCTGTTTAAGACCTCAAGGAAGGAGACTCATAACACTCCGAGGGTGTTCCAACTGTTGAACAGCCCTTAACTGTCAGAAGTTCCTCCTAATGTTAGGTGGAATCTCTTTTCCTGTAGCTTGGATCCATTGTTCCGCTTTAGTCTCTGGAGCAGCAGAAAACCAAGGAACTTTCAAATGTTACATAGTCCAGGATCAGTTTGTCTGTCCTCTTGTCTGTCATCACAACTGTCTATATGTCAATCCCGTCAGCCTTCTTCCAGGTCAAACAAACTGCTACACCCCAATGGCCTTGTTCAACCAGACATGCTGGCCTCAAGACTTAAGTTATTTGCCAAGGGATGATACAGCCTTCCCCTGCAACGAGAATCCCCACAGAAACACCAACAACACTGTTTAGGGCTTTTCGGTGTCATTACCATTGTTCAGGACCCAGAACAATGGATGCCAAGCTCAGGAAAAAGAGATTTGACCTCAACATTAGGAGGAACTTCCGTTGGGATGCTTTGATTGAGATTTCCCCTGGCGGAGGGGGTTGGAGGATGGCCCTGTGGTCTCTTCCAATTCTATGATTCTACCACCCATTGAATTCAGACAAGAATGTATCCTTGAAGTTGAAATGGTTCTTCGGGACTGTTAATATATTACCTGAATGCAGACTTCCATCTTGAAAATCTTTCTGAATCCCAGTCTGCTATTGAAGGTTTTAGGCTAAGTCTAACTTTCAGTATCATGTGACCTCAACTTTCCTTGACATGTGTCTGATTGCTGTTCTGGTAAAGCTTGTCGATACATTCTCTCAGCCTCAGAGGGCCGCAAAGGCAAACCCCTTTCTGAACAACATATTGCCATGAAAACCCCATGGGTCGCCATCAAGGAGGAAACATAAGAAGGAAACCCCATGGGTCGCTTTTGATCACCATTGTTGAAATAGCTTGAAGGCACACAGCAAACAATGCTGGTAAAGCTATTGCTGTAAAACACCCTGCTTAGTGAAAACTCACCAAAGAAACTTTACTTCATGGCATTCAACTTTTTCACCTTCATCATTGCAGTACTTTTTTGCTTCTTAGCGTCTGAGGAAGTAGGCTCATGCTACCAACTTCTTTTTTTGGTTTATCTCAAAAGTGCTACAGCTCACTTGAATACAGATTTTCCAGACTATAAAAATTGGCTATATCCTTGAATTTTGCTCTTAGTAACTAGCTACTATATGCGTTCATGTTTTTGTGTCCTAAGCCATTTGGATAAGGGGTACTCAACCTGTACTAAAGGAAATTACACAAAAGATTATAAGTATTTTTAGGTGGCTATTAATATATTATTTCATTGTGATACCTCAGAAAAGAATGCCAGTACCTTTTTGAACATCTCTAAATTAGTTGATTCAGGACTACAGTATTTTTGTAATTGATTTCCCAGGGTGGGTGGGATCTGGTTTTCTGAGTCTTAAGTGAAACATTCATTCGAAACTTCAGGAGAAAAACTCTTCTAGAACATGGCCACTTCGCCCAAAAAAAACCACACAAACTAGGATGCTGGCCATGAAAAGCCTTCGACTTCACCGTGTGAATAGTGCTGATTGGCCCCCAGCACAATTACAAAATTGAGTTGGATTTGTCCTCTGAATTTGTGTTTTCAGAGTGTGGTACAGACTCTAGAATTATCATGTCAGTGTAACCATCATTACAGAAATTTGTACTTGAGTGACTTTCAATGGACCAAAGCTAAGTGGTAGATAGGTATTATTGGTGGTTGTTAACATCTCAGCCTCAGGAGACAGTTTGGGATACATTATACAAGATCAGAGAGTAAACAGTGCTTGACGTAGTTCTTTATTATCATTGTTTGGCTCCCTTTTTTCTTCTCCAATCCCCTGGTAGACACAAAGCGTTCAAAGTTAAGCTATACTAAAATTCGAGGGCATTAACGATATCTCCTCCATGTACTTCCTCTTTAAGCACAGGAACGTTGTGAAAGAGAGAGTCACTTGTTTGACTGAGTTTCTATCAAGGACTGGGACATAGCTGTGAAGATCAGGGCAAGTAGGTATATCTAGCCTTGGTACTATAGAGCCCTGCTAAAAGGAAGTATTTTATCAACAGGACTCCTGCCGTGAGACTTAGGAAAAATAAACCTCAAACTGCCTGGGGCTCTGATCAACATACATACCTAACTTGACACTAGTAGTGTTTGACTGTTGTGTTTGCTTAGTAGTACTGGGTTTATGAAATGAAACTAATGGCTGGAATGTGTCTAGACTTGTAAAAGCATACTTCATTTGATGATGAATGCTAGCGAAGGCACGGCCACTAGGTTAGAAGTGCAAAAGAGTGGAAGAGCTGAAGGGGTATATTCAGCCAGTGGTTTGGGACAATCTGAGATCAAGCATCTGTGCTCCTTACTCACCTGCTAATAGAAACAAGGGCCTGAAGTCAGTGCAGAGATCTCAGATTCCAGTGTCCCTTTGGAGGTGAGATTTTGAGAAAAGAAGGGCATCGATGACTGTCTGGAAGGATGACCGGCCTCATGAAAACAGCAGGTCTCCTCCCCTATATCTTTGAGGAACAACGTGCTAAGGTTTGGCTAATCACATTGTTCCCACAACATTTGGGAGAAGTCTGGTTTCAGCTTTAGTTCGAATAAGCAGTAAAATCCCAGCTGTGGACATCAGCCAAGAGACTCCTGCCCTTACCTTCTTGCTTCTGTTCTGTTGGGAACATAAGATTCTTATTAAATGGAAGATGTGGGTATTTTCTGAAAGCAAATTGGTTGAGAGGTTGATTGCTTATCAGAACTAATCTTGGCATTAGAAATGTGGCAGGTTATTAAAACCTTGTGTTTGTCTTCTCTCCGTTTTTAGCCTGCTAAAAAATTTAAGTAGCCAGAAGTTTCTTATAATTCTGCTTTCTATGAACTACATTATCTATAAAAGTGCAACAGTTTTCACGCTTGAGGCTATCATTGTTCTTGAACTCTTGGTGTAGGTTTGTTGTGATCATTATGAGGATACAAGAGGCATTTGTAAATTCCAGTGCTTTGGCCCCCAGTCTTACCATTTCCGTCTTCACATTTGCATTGTACCCCATGCAACAAAACTCTTTGGAGATATTTTCATACTCAGATGGGGGCTTGTTCTGCACAAATATACAGTACGTATTTGTTGCCTCCTAGTACTTCTTCTTCTTCTCTTCTCTTTTTTTTCAAAGTTGTTTTTCATTGGAGGAGTGTTATGATCTTTTTCACTACCTTTTCTCTATTAATTCCGAAAACTATTTAGTTCTGTAAACCATAAGGATTTAATGCTTTAATATCTTGAGCACCTATTCCTGAATAAGATTCGCTTGTCTCAGATCTCTGCCAAAAGACTGTCACTTTATTCCTTATGTTTAGAAAGTATTTGGACTTGCCTCATTCTCGAATGTTACCAAGAGATGTGAGGAAGTGTCCAGTGAAACATTCATGGAAGCAAACTTAGAACAGATAATCAAGTCAATCAGATAGAAAGCCATAGTCTGACCTCCTCTTACCCAGGGTACCTAGCCAGATGTCACAGGGAAACACATAAGCAGGTCATGAGAATAACATTGGCCCACCTTAGCAACTGATAATTCTTCATGGTCTCTATGTGCGGGGCTACACACATCTGTACTTGGAAGTATGAAGTCCAAACCTGGATCTAATTTATAGTAATCATCATGCATAAATTCAAAGACATAGGCTTGTTAGTCTGGGGACTCAAGAATACAAAGGGATCTTGTAGCACCTTTTTTTTTTAAAAAAAAATAGTTTTATTGAAATTTATATTTCTTATTACATACTACATCTTGTAATATTTTTACATCCACATGTTTTACATTACCCCATAATCCCTTCTTTATCTATCATGTTCATATTTTCATTCTTATGTTTATTTTAACATACTTCCTATCCCCAATAACCGGAACTTATCCATACAATATTTTTACACCATCTTTTCTTGTTAGCCCCTTTGAGGCTAACTGAAAGAAAGAACCTGGAGCATGAGCTTTTGTCCACTTGAGTCTACTTCCCCATACGTCATTATCATCATGCTTTGTTAATGGTGGATTTGGAGATTAATACACCGAGTTGTCGTGTGAGTAGTCAAGAATGCCATTGTTCATTATCATGGCATACCAGAATGTTATTGTAGTAGCACCCAGGGCCTAATTTCCACCAGTGCCTGTTGTATCTTAAATTTCATGAAATGGGATGGTAGAGAGGCTCCTGTTTATGCTGGGGTAAGAACCAGGTTTAGAAAGTTCCCTAATTACAGTACTGTTGCATTCACAAAGATGTAATCAAGAACATAGTTGGGTCTAGAGGCTGTATTGATTCTATGTATGTCCTGAATTGTCTTCCAAACCAGATTAAGTAGAATTTAGTCCAGATTTTATATGGGATGGTCTACAGACCACTATTACCCCATTCTTGAACTATACTAGATTTAAGAGATATATAATCTACCTTTGAGTTGTCTCATTGATTTGAATTATCTGATTAGCATCAGATTCTCATTCTTTGTATTTGTAACACTGTTTTGTTGAGGCCTGGGATTATGTAGATGCTATTTTTGGTAACTGGGGGTTTCTGACCTTATGTAGTAGTTATATGGCAATTCAGTATCTGTAGATTCTGCACCAGACTGATTCACAGGGCTCCAAGGGCATAGTCTGGTCCATATGACATCCTTGTGGCTTGATATTCCCTGCCCCTTTTTAGACAAAAGATAATGGTCTAACTCCCAAGTGTTAATCTCAGATAAGCAAGATCCATGACCTGATTTCCTATGGTTCAGTTGGGTCTGCTCTAGTTGGATACTAACAATTGTATTTAGCTCTGTGTATTTCAGGTTAATTTGGGATGTGCAACCTCAGAACAGTGGCTCTTATATCTATAGAGGTTATGTATACTAACATACTTGAGATCTGTATGCTAATAAATTCTGGTAATATACTGAAAGAAACTTCTTAAGGTAGGCCATTTTTGGTACTTCATTGGTGGTAGTGATCTATCTGCTGCCACACTTATACCCAGCCATTAATAGTGTGGGGCGCAGTAGAAAATACGAGTGAATACTACTGTAGTAGGTAGGATAACGTTCTGCCCTTTTGAATGTTAGAAAGAGACTATGGGTGGTTGGTTTGTGCATAATCAGTTACTGCTGTTGACCTGATACTAGCTAGATAGAATGTCCTTTCCGGAACAAAAATAAATAAAATTGTAGCCTTGATTCCTGCGTTGGAATCATGTCAGAGACTACAAGCAGTAGTTGAATTCCACCTCTGTAGAAGTGGAATAGTACAGCCATGAATCATTTTGCCTTTTATATTAATTTCTGTAAAAAAAAAATCTAATGATCATGGGGCAGGGAATATATGTTAACTGTACATACAGCCATGATGTTGTCAAGTGTCATATAGCCACGCTTTGTCAAACAGGATAATTTAATGTCATGTTCCAATCAGTGAGACTAAGCTAGATGTAAAAAAATTAAGAGTAAAGAGCCTTTGCTAAACTTGCAAAACAACTCATTCATAGCTCACTGAAATGTTCCCTCCTCTACGAAGTGAGTATCCTCTTTTAAAAAGAAATACCAGGTATTTATAGTGAAAGCTGAGAAAGCTAGTAAATAATAATAATAAAAGATTTATTTATATACCACCCTTCGGAACATCAGGGCGGTGTACAACAATATAGAACAATACAATCACAACAATAATGCAAAGTTATACAATATACAGTAATACAATTTCAACAAGTACAATATTATATAAAAGTCCTGCCTCCTCCGGCGCTCCCGGGCCCAAGGAAGTGCCCAGCGTGGAGACGCGCCAGGTGGAGGAGCGTTGGGTGCTGCCTGACTGCGGCCTTGGCGCTGGCGGGAGCGCCACAAGCCGGCAAGCAACCCTCTGACTCCTCCTCCGCTTGGCGCGGCCTAGTAACGGAGGAGAGGAGGTGTCCTCTTGCGCGCGCGGGGTGCGCCCCCCTCCCCGCCCCGCCCCCGGCCACCCTCTCCCACCTCCGTTCCCCGCGCGGAGGCCAAACAACCAACAACCCACCAACCATCCAAGGCCAGTCCAAGCCGTGCAGGAGGCAACAAAACAAAAACACAAAGACACGCCTCCGCCTTGCTTCCTTCCTCCACGGTGGCCACGCAGCCGGGAACGGGAGGAGGGTGGGTGGCCGCGGGGAGCCCCCCCCGAACTGGGGGCTGGGTGGCCAAATCGGACCTGGACCGGGAGGGGCCCCCAAAAAGCGGATTTGTCCTGGGGCTGCCGGGATATGGCATCCCCGCCCCCCACAATCACTTCACTTTGATTCATATAATTCACTTTCTGTGTGTTGCATCATGGTAACCATTCATTCAGTCTTGCACTTTCTGTCAAAAAAAGTTCAATTTCTATCTACCACAGTGATCCTTTGCTCAATTAATTTCCTTTCTGCGTCACTGAATTACTTCATTGCTTTCATTTCTGCCATGTGCGATTTTTAATTGATTCCACCCCACCATCTGAGGTTTCCTCAGTTTATTTTTCCTTTCTGTGGGTTGTGTTTAGTTTCCTTGTCACACACTGAACAATTCAGGTTTTGTGCTAAACATCACATTTATTTAGGAAGAAGTTCAGTTCTAGCAGCAGGTTGAGAACGCTCACAGACATGCTGAAGGCAGGGGGTGATACAACGTTCAAGATCAGGGCAGACATGCCTCTGAGTCCTCTGAGATCAGTGAAGAACCTCTTATGAAAGATCTTTGGCAGCGTGCCCCAAAACAACCGGTACCGGCTTCTTCCTGGAAGATGAAATTGAGTCTGCAAGAAACAGTAGTGTTCAGCTGCAGGCTACAGTAAAACAGCAGATGCTGCAGTTGGTTGAGGTGGTGGTACATTTTCACCATGATTTTGCAGACCACAGGTCCTAGCTTTTGACAAGCACAGCATTAAAACAAAATTGATGGGAATCAGAAGTGGTAAGGAAGTAGTATTGGTCAGTGCAACAGAGGGATGAAAAAATGGCTTGTTGCAATAAAGAAAATTGAGCAAGTTTGGGTGAGTACAGGTGGGGGGAGGGACTATGCAGAGGCTGTACTGTGTGCACACCAGTTATGTAAAATCTAGAGTAAAGAAGAATTGCAAGGGCCATCTAATCCTACCCGCTCCTAGCGGAATACACAGATCAAAACCTCCCAGAATAGCTATCAACCTCATGTTGTTGGCCTCAATAATTCTGACTTAGAGTGAACCTATCACAGGTTTTTCTTGGGAAATTGTTCAGAGGAGGGTTTGCCTTTGGCCTTCCCCTAGGCGGAGAAAAATGACTGGTCAAGGTCACCCAGTGGCTGAGAGCAGATTTGAACCCTTTTCTGCAGAGTCCTAGTACAAGGCTCAGCCATACACCACAACTGGCTGCTCAAGGAAGAGGCCCCCCTGCCCCAGCTCTTGTTCCACAGTTGACAGCTCTCAGCAGGAGAGTTCGTATGGGTGTTGCTGTAGGACCGCACAAAAAAGGCTTGCTCCTGAATGAAAACGGAGCTTTCATGACGTAAGTCTGACGTCCTCCCATGCTTAGGAGGAGAGCTTAAGTCCTATGAAACTCTGCTGCCATCTTCTTTCCTAGCACTCAGAGGTGCTGTGCAAGATCTCTACTACATACTGATTCTGCAGAGTAGAATGTGTACATCTCATCTGTTTGGTACTTGGAGGCTATTGGTTGTGGTTTGGCTGGAGTGACAGAAAACAAACAAGCAGAAAACAAACACATGCCCTGAGTCTGTCTTCTCTGGCTAAATAATCCAGCTCCACTAAAGCTGTGTCTCACGCTTGATCAGACTTCTGATTTATATCCTCTCTGGACACATTCCAGCTGATCAATGAGCTCTTGAAATGTGGTGCCATATAAGAAACATTAAACTAGTTAAATAATACAGTCTAGCTCTGGTTTACAGATCTAATGAGACATCACAAAAGGAAGGAAGATGAGCAGGGAGGGAGAGAACAACAGTTGTGTAAAGTAATACATGAGATTCTGTTGATAGCAGAATGGAGGAAGGAGGCCAGATGCTTTTAGACATAGTCCGTTCATGGCGCTGCTTCCCATCTCCCTCCAGGGAGCCTGAGAGATGCTGAGATAATTTCTTGGTTTTTACATTTTCTTTGCTCAAAACATCCAGATGACTTGTATAAGGTCTGATGACGATGTGTGAATGCATTACATTAAGTTAATTTTGCCATTTGGTCATAATGCTGTACTGGTGTTTCTATCTCTCCAGTATGTTGCCAAGACAATTGCTTATCTAAGATCAGCTTTTTTTATAATCCCTGTGCTTTCATGGCTGTGGCCCACAGTGCCTTTAACGCTGCAAGTTGGGGCATGTTGCAATACCTAACTAAAATGGAGTGCTGTGATGTTGAAAAAATTTAATGTCAGGATAGGAACCCACTGATTTTTTGTTCATTGTCTGTTCTTAAAACAAGTATTCAGCCAAATTGAACTCAGGGTACCGTGAATAGAGCAGTGTTAGAGGGTGAAATGAATACATTTAGTTTAAACAGGTTGTCTCCTGATCCGAAATACTTGGAACAGAAGTGTTTTTGGATTTTTTTTTTCAATTTTTGAATATTTGCCTGTACATAATATTTGGAGATGGAACGAAGCCTAAACATGAAATGCATTTATGGTTTTGTATAAACCTTATACTCATAGACTGAAAGTTATAATGTAGATATTCAAAAATATTTGTGCTGAAACAAATTGGGTACAAGAAACAATGAGATGGCAAGGTAATCACTTCTCAGCACCCCCCAATTGACAATTTTGGATTTGGGAGTTTTGGGTACCTGACTGGTAGGGTAAGACTGGGACATACAGGATGGGGGGAAGAAGAACCATCCGCCTAAAGAGTATGGATGTGGAGAAACATTTCTTGAAGAAGGCTTTTTTTTGGATCTTAGTCTGTTGAATAAGTTTTAGTCTCCAATTTGCCATTCTCGGCCATAGTTAAGCATATGGTAAGCTCAGCTTCTGGGAGTCTAGATGAAACATCATGTCTACATGTTTCATTGTCTTCAGGTCCTAGCTTGGTACTGAACAAGCTTTAGTCTCCTGGAAACCCTTGATCATTTTAAGTGGAAAAATACATCCCCTTGGTTGTTAAACCGCTTTCTTAAGGGCATTGAAACACCAACCACAAGACCATCGATGGAGGGTGTTGGAAAGTGACCCTAGTGGCCCAGACATCTGCAGGTCTGTTAAGAACATGGTAGATTATGTATCTTGCCACCCTTGGGATGTATTTGGGTCCTTGAGGTTGTAACATGTCCCCCGTGTGTTTAACATCTAATAAAACTGCTTGAAGAGATCATATGGATACTGAATTGCCACCAATATAAAGATAATATGTAGCCCTCGTTTTCAGCTGTATTCTAGCCCAAGTAACCTGTTAATCGGCGCGGTCTGCACAAGAGCTAAAACATGTGATTTAATCCCAGTGGATACAGAAACAGTCAGAGGCAGATGCAACGTGTGGAAATAAAATTCAGCCTGCTTGGGATGGAGGAGCACCTCCCCGAAGAATCAGGTTCTCATCACAGCATCGCGAAGTTCTCCATGTCTGGCTTTGCTCTGTATTGATAATTGCATTCCCACTTCCTTCACAGGAATCTTCTGAATTTGAGGTTGAGGCAGAATTCAGGTGGAGTGAATGCTGGCAGGCAAGACACACGGGATTTATACACCTTTGTTGGTAAGGATGTGTGGGATAACATAACTGGTAAAGCCCTGAATGCCTAAGATTCAGGATACATTATGCTGACCCTGCACTTTACATGCAGCCATCTAGAGACCTATTTCTGTGGATGGAGCTCTAATGGGTTGACAGAAGAAAGAAACTCTTAGTGACTACACCTGAGCTATGAAGCAATAGCTCCAGAAAGTTTTGCCATACTATTTGACAATGCTTAGTTGTATGGTGAAAAGACCTTGTTTAGAGTTTTAGCTTTGTGAATCACTTCTTTTACAGTAGCTCTATCTTGATTATATTCTATATTTTGCTTTTTGTAGTTTATTTGTTTTAAGTTGCTGGTAAGCACTCCAGGTTTTATCAAAACCAGGCTTTAGTAAAATGGGAGAAACTAACTTAAAGAACATAGCTGGCCATAAGAGTGGTGGAAGGCTATGGGAATTATAAAATCAGGCCATCGTTGCAGGGCCAACACATCTGTAGTTATCTGGGTTTGTCAACTCCAAGTTTTTGGGAGTTGGGGATAAGTAAATTCAGAGTTCTAAAACTTCTAGGGATGGAAAAGGCTGGGGGAAGAGATCTCAGTTAGTTCTTTTGTGTAATGAGAGACACACTGGGTTGCAGTAAACACTAGGGATGGATGATGGTTGGGTAGATGTGATTACATGCACATGTGCTTGTTCATTATTCTGGGCTAGGAACCGTTGTGTGTGCTTGTCCAAGCTTCCTCTTGTCTTTACTTGGGAAGCATTAAGTGCCGGGTCGATGTCATGGAAGATTTTAATTTACATTCAGGGCTTTGGCAAGTTGCTTTTAAACATTTTGCAAGAAATGAATGGGGGGCTGAGGCTAGAGAAGAATGTATCTCAACAGAGAGACAGTTCATGATCTTTTCACTAGATTACCAAGGAAAAGCTACAACTAAAGACTGAATAGTAGCTTTCTAATACTGTATTGTGGTAGCAACAAAAGGTGAGGAAAATCGAAACAAAGCCAATACAACGTGGGAATTCCAGTATTAGATGTAAAGGAATCGGCCTTGGGGTTGAATGTGAATGAATGCCACAGTTAGATGGATAGAATCGCCAATCAGCTAGACTTACATAGAACTAACCTAAATGCTTGCTGCAAAAGGTTTAACTACTTTTGAATTTTCCATACCTTGGTGTGAGTCAACCCATCCATCATTGCCTCACCATTGTGATTGGATTTTGTCTTCTTTGGTCTTCTCCTCCGGCTCCCACCATTTCCCTTTGCAACCTTTTCCTGTCCAAGCGGTGGGACACTAACAACACGTGAACAAAAACAGAACTATAGTCTATTTCATTAATTTCTTATACATCTTTGGTTATGGGCTGGAGAGTTGAGCTGATTGTAGGCCAACTTGCGGCAGTATCTCCCTTTATCAGATAAAGCATAAGAGGTGCCCAAGAAACAGCATATCTCTCCACAATATACAGTAATAACCTAGTGGCCCTTTGGCAGTTAATCTTTGATTCTGCTTTCAATTTTCCTGTACTGTTCCATATACAGAAAGCTCCACTGAAGTCAGTGGGTTTTATTTCTTAGTAGACACACAGAATATGAGAATTCCTTCAGAAGCCTGTGATTGCGTTGGAGACCCAGTGCAGGCAATCTAGTTGTGAAGCTACACAGGCATGTTTTGTTTGAAACGTGCAGAGAAAAAAAACTGGAATAGAGTAGATCATTTAGATTCCTGTTTTTATTCACACACGCGTAGCAACTTTGTATATGTAATTGTGCGTCCCCATCCCTGTTTGCAGTGTCAGTACAGATAATAATCTGTATTGTGGCGCATTGTAAAGTAGACTAAACACTCTCTGTTTTGAAGGGCTGTAGCTGAAATTGTTAACTGTAGTAGGCATTTGCAGCTGGAGGAAGACTTTAGCTTACTAGAACACAGTTCAACTTTGATGATGCATGCGCTCTGTGTCATTCCTGAAGAGCAAAATAGGTTTATCTTTTCAACAGTGAGACACTCTGTTAGGCAGTAAAAAGGCGTGAGTCATTTCTTCCCTTCACAATTATTTATTAAAAATTTATACCCTGCCCTTTATTGCAAGGAGAGGATGATGATGATGATATGATGATGATATATTGTATATACTTTTATTTAGCCTGCTTTCCAAAGGATCAAAAGCAGGTTACAACAAAGGTACTACACGTGTACACAAATTATACAAACAGCATCCACAAAAAAATCGATGACAAACAAGTGTAAGGGAAGAGAGCAAAGAATCACCAAGCGTCTGGGGAAAGCTTGTTGGAAGAGGAAGGTCTCAGCTTCTTCCTGAACAGGTCAAGGTAGAGAACCGAGCGGAGCTCGCACGGGGAAAGAGAGTTGCCAAAGCTGCGGGGCCGAGTTGGAATATGTCCTAGTACTTAAGCAAATTAAAGAGCCATTGTGGTATAGTGTTTGAGCATTGGACGAGGACACTGGGGAGGCCAGGTTGAAATTTCTAATTGGTCTTGAAACCCTGCTGGATGATGCTAGAAACTCAGAAGGCAAGGCCAAACCCTCTGAAGCTCTGCCAAGAAACCCCCATAAAGGTTGCCATACATCAGAATGACTTAACAAACACAGAGACTATTTTTTCCCTATAACAAGCCATAGGGTATCGTGTTGTGCTTCATTTAGAATGTTCTAGAGCACTGAATTCTCAAACTATGGGTTTTTTGAGGTTTTTTGGACTTCACTTGCAGAAGCCCAGACAACTTGGCCAACATCAGAGTTCTGGGAGCTGAATCCAAAACATCGGAAAGAACAAAGTTTGGAACCACTGTATCTAGAGCTTTATTCAGGAGTTCGAGGACTGAAAAAAAAATTGTGGAGACTGAGCCCAACCCCAGAGTACATGTTCAGAGAGCCATGTATTTTCTATTTTGGTACTTTGCAGCGACTCCAGCATTGTGCAGAGGACGTTATCACACGGAGGAATGTCTCCCATTGTCGAAATAAACAAATGGGGCCAATTCGGAAATGACGCAAGTAGTGGATGGTTTCAGACCACAGAAAACACAATGCTCATAGCCATCTTTTCCTAGGGGAAGTTATGGTGGTGTTTGTCCCTGGCCATGTGTTGATAAGGTGGGAAAGGGGGGGGGAACGAGTGAGATGCCTTGGTCTAACTAACCGTACCTATGTTTTCAGCAGCAGAGGATAAATGGTCTTGTTTATCTACTAGAACTTGTTGGTTACTTGTTGCATTTGTTTGGTATCCTGATACTTTACACGAAGAAGCCTTGACTTGTCCTGGGCTTTCAGGATAAGCCAGGTACTCTAAATATAGCCAGCTGTTTCCTTTACTGGGTGGGAGACAAAGGACAAAATGAAATCTATTCTTAGGGGCCAATGCTTGACTGGCAGTTAAGGACAGGAAAGTTGTACATAAGAAGAATTTACTGTACTCGTTTAATTTCTCCTGTATTTCATCTTAGGTTTATAGTGTTGCATGTGGTGATTGGACAAGCCCCCATTCCCCTTTAGCACTGAGTAGTTGCCTTAGTGGTTACTAGAAAAGGTTCCAGAAATCACCCCACATACCCTTTTTGGACACAACAGCAAAAACTTACATTTCATATGGAAAGTTCACACAGGTTTTAGAACAGTAATCAATTCATTATTCATCATCAGCTTTTTGCTCAGGTTGACAGAAATAATGCACTTACTAAATGAAACATTAACTTTGAAGATAAATAATTAATTCAATCACTACCACTTTGTATAAGAAGAAATCTTTCAGAATCTGTTAGAATATTTTCCTAAGTTCTGGACATGGTACTATTAAACATGTTGATTTGTGAGGTTACATAATAAAATATTTGGAAGTCCTAGGGTGAGAAATGGCCCTATGTGGGTGTGCTCACAAGGGTGGTCAACCATTGTTCTAGAATATTTGTTGGAGTTGTCTTAACTATTCCCTAGTTTCTGGTTGGAATGGGTTTGCCCAATGAATAGGGGCAGGGCTCCTATCCTATGATTATTATTTATTATTAGTTTATTATGTAGTTTATTATTATGATTATTATTATTACTAGCTTTATTAGATAGCCGCGCTAAATCTACACAGCACTGTACATACAATTTTTAATATAGACGGTTCCCTGCCCTCAGGCTTACAATCTAAAGACACAACACAAAAAGAAAGGAGTGGTGGTGGGTGAAGAAGGGGATCAGTCCATCAGTTGCTTCTCTCCCTGAGGCCTGGACCAGGCAGATGAACTGGAGGAAGGGCTCTGCTCTTAATCTAGGCCAGGCCTTTAACAGTTAATGAAGAGAAGACTTTTCAGCAAGTGTTTATGATGGGATAAACCTGTAGAATTTCTCAAGGATATGATGATGATCAGCTAAGGTTATTCTTGTGCAGTTATTTGTGGATCGAATTCAGAAATGGCGTGTTCAGTAACAACCATGCACAATCTTGCAAAGGGAGTGTGAGTAGGGACAATGAAGGCTTAACGGTCAGGTGTATCAGACTTTTCTATGACTTGTGAATGGTTCATTGTTTATGTTGTGATAGGATAATGCTGTTCTTGAAATATGATCTTCAGACTTTTTTTTTCCTTGGGAAAACGTCCCATAAATTACTCAAAGTATTGGTACCAATAAAACATAAAAATAGGTAGTGCTGTCGTGATAAAACCAGTAGCCAGACTGTAGGTTGGTCTGTGCCATGATGTCCAAACTAGCATAGCGTTGGAAGTGATGCCTATAGCATGATAACATTTAACTAAAAATAATTTAGTCATTTATTTAAACCTAAGAAAATAAGTATAGAAATGGCAGTTAGAGCATGGAAATGTAATTTTTGATTTTTATTTTTATGTTTTATTTTATTTTATTTTTGGCTTTTGATTTAAATGTGAGCATTGTGTTGAAAGATCTTTCTGTAGCAGATTTTGTGCAATGTGAATTGTTCACATAGTGTATCTGGCGCGATTGGATGGTGGGAAAGGTTTGTAGGTTTTTTGTTTTGGTTTTGTTTTGATAATAGAGATTATAATAGGGGTGGAAATTTATAATTCCTATGTTTTAGTAGCTCATATGAGTAACTAGTTTATAGCAGGATTTATTTATTTCCTTTTTAGAGATACTGAGCCGGGTTTCAATTCTGGCTTAGAATCAGTAGGTGTCCAGATCATAACATTAATCTAATGAATTGTTGTTGGTTGTTGTTTAACTGCCTTCAAGTTGACCTTGGCTTATTGTGACACTGTGAATGAGACAATTCTCCAATCCCCCTGCCCGCGTGTAGGTAGAGACCCATGGCCCCCTGATTGAATCTAACCATCTGGCATGAGGTCTTCCTCCTTTGTACTGCCTTCCTCCTTTCCTAGTATTGACTGTCTGTATATGAAGTCATGCCTTCCATGATCTGTCCAAAGTGCAACAACTTCAATTTAGTCATCTTGGCTTCCAGGGAGAATTCAGGCTTGCTCTGAACCCATTTATTTCTCTTTTTGGCCATCCATGGTATCCTCAATGCTCTTCCTACACACACCACATTAAAATAGGTGATTTTCTTTCTAGAAAATGCTTTCTTCATCAACACACCCCAACTTCAAATTATTCACATTCTTTCACTCATTCTTACATCACACACTCACCATCACATTCTTCACTTTCAAAAGGACCATTCTTTTCTCCTTTTCAAAAGTTCACTCAAATTTCACCCCCAATATGCTTGTCTTCGTTCAACCATAGCACTTTCACTTCACACACATCAAAATGCTTTCCTTGCAATATGCTTCGGTTCAATCAAACAAAATTTTGTTTCAACGTTTTTCATGGCAAACATTTCTGTCACCCATTCTTCACCTTTCAACAACCACAATTCGTCACAACATCAAATTTCAACACCACGCATCAGCCACCGACACATTCAATTCACCCACAATACTCACACTCATCAACATCTCTTCAACTTATCAAACCATGCTTTGCTTCAATCCAACCAATGTCAACTCTTTCACTTTCACCCTTCCATTATGGCTTTTCTTTCCAAAACCATCAATTTTTCATCTTTCCCAACATCTTCAAACTCATTCATCACACCTGGTTCTCACATTTCTTCAGTCACTTCTCAAAACTCACATTTATGCTTTCTTTCCTTCCTGATGCTTTTCCTTCATCAACATTTTCTTCATCACCTTTCATCACCTTTCCGTCATCAGTTTCAACGTTCACTTCACTTCAAAACCAAATGCTTATCTTCATCAATCAATTTCTTCACACCACATTCAATTCATTTTCTTTCACAACTTCTTCACTTCTTTATCATCAAAAACCTCATTCACTTCAACAATTTCATTCTTTATGCTGTCCTTCTCAACCAACGTTCTTTCACATTTTCAGCAAATCACATCATACAACACCCTCATACACCAACTCACAAAACCAAATCAATTTGCACAACCTTCATGCTTCACTTTTCAAAGGTCACATCATTCTTTCTCTTCGAATTCACTTCTTCAACCATCACTTCGTCAACCATCATTCAACTTCAGTTTCACTGGACATCCTGTTATCCTTCACACCAACTCTTTCCACAAACCTCTTCTCATCATCGTCACTTCAAACCACATCAGTTCTCCAACTCCGTCATTCTTCCAAATCTTCAATCTTTCACACAACTACATTCTTTCAATTTCTTTCAAAAAACCTCACCCCTCACATCTCTTCAAACTTTCTTCACCAGTGCAACCCCTCTTCATCACCTTCTTTTACATCCGAATATGGTCCTCACGCCGACTTTTCCCAAAGTCATCAACACCAACGTTCTTCCACTCCTTCTTCTCACACATCAATTCACAAATCCTTCATTGTTCTTCCACAAAAACTTCATCTTCACAATTCTTCAATCACAACCTTCACCATTTCTTTCACATTCTGTCAAACAATCACAACACCCCTACTTTTATTTCTTCAAAAACAAATTCAACACATCACTTCGTCAATTCATCAAATCATCATTCACCTCACCCTTCTTCATATTTTCTCACTCACCTTTTTTCATTTTCTTTTATCTTCACCTCAGGCACCCCTATTCAAATCAACACACATCAAAAAACCCACCCACTTGCACTCAAAATCTTCTTCACCCTCAAAAAACCCAAACTTCAACCACACATCTTTCACCTCAATATTCTTACACCACTTCACTTTCATCACATTCATCTTTTCTTACTTAACCACTTCATTCACTTCACACTTCATCAACCATATCATATCAAACGCCCACACATCGACACAACTCACTTCACCTTTCTTTCACAAACAAATTTATGCGTTCTTCAAATTCTTCCGTTCTTTCAACACACAGGCTTTCTGTCATTCAATTCAACAACCCCCATCTTATCATCAACTTTCACATCAATCAACATGAACAACTTCATTTCTTTCATTTCTTTTCCTTCATTCATTCAACAATTCAACTTCTGTCAAACATTCACCCTTTATTCTGCACCAACCAACTTTTTCTTTCATTCATTTTCATTTCAAACTTTCAACACAAGTTCTTTAATGCTAGAGGCTGTCTTTCATCTTCAGACATCTTCATTCTTTGTTTCAATTCTTCAGTTCTGTTTTCACTACCCACCCCCACTTCTTCCAATATGCTTTCGTCAACCGTTCATCTTCAACTTTCAAAACACCAATTCATTTCTTCATTTTCATTCACTCAACCACTTTCAGCTTCGTCTTCTTCTTCAAATTTGTCTTTCTTATGCTTTTCTTCAACAACTGACATTTTCTTCCCACGTCAATAGTTCTTTCACATTTTCAGTCAATTTCATTCTTCACCACCTTCAACTCGTTTCCTTCATTCACCACATTTTTCTTTTTATCAACCCAATTTCATTCACCTCACAAAACACTTCTTACCAATTCTGCAAATGCTTTCTGCACACAACCACTTCAAGTTTCTTACAGCAACCTTGTGCTTCACATTCACATGCATTTCCTTCATCCACTGTCTTTGCAAAGTCCAAATTCATGCTTTCTTTTTCAACACTTCACTAGCTTTCTTCAATCATGCACACTTTCATTTTCATCATTCACATCTCATCACCTCAACCTTCTTTTTCTTTCATCACCTTCAAAACAAAAAAAAATTTTGCTTCAACAACAAACTTCTTTCATGCTTTCTTCACAATTCAATTCAACCGTCACCTTTCACTTCAGTCAAACCCTAGGCTTTACTTCACCCACACCACATCACTCACCTTCAATTTTCACATGCAATTCTTCAACCCTTTCTTCATGCCTTCAATTTTCTTCCAAATATGCTTTCTACAAACCTTTCAGGTTTCTTTCATTTTCAAACCCCCTTTCACGTATTGCTGTCGTTTCACTTCAAACACAGCCAACAGTCACATGCTTTTTCAATGTCACCTCAACTATCAAGTCACTTCAACACCAATTTTCACGTCCATTCCTTCTGCAAACATTCATTCTTCACACTCACCCTTCTTTCACCTTCAAACACACACCCCCTTCACAAACTCACTTCAAAACTTCAAAACAAAACATCACTCACACTCTTTTTTTCTTCTTCAAATTCTTTTTCAATCACTCCACATTACACTTCGTGCACACAATTCATTTTTCTTTTTTCTCTTTTCTTCACCATCTTCATCAGACCTTCAATTTCAAATTCACCCACCACAATTCGTGTTTCTCAAATTCAGACCCACAACTTCATCATTCAAAAAAAGGCACTTTCTTCACCGTCCAATTCACACATTCACCTCACCCCCTCATCCAACTTGTTTTTCTTATCAAATTTTGATGCTATCTTCAACATTCTTTTTCTTGCGTTCGTTTTCGTCTCAATTCTTATGCTTGCTTCAACCTCAAGTTCAACCATTTCTTTTTCATCATCACCTTCATTTCTTTTCAAAATGCGTTCTTTCAACACACAACTCACTTCAAACCCCTCCATTCAAACAACCTTCTGTCTTCCCGTCACAATCTTCTGCAAACAAATTCTTCATTTTTCTCACATCAAATTTCACATTGGCAACCTTTTTCATTTTTCACATCCAACACTTCGTCAAAACAACACACTCACCATTTTTTCCAATTCTTCACTTGTGTCAAACATTCTTCACAAAACCCTTGCAACCCCTATGCTTTCTTTCATTTCCACCACCACCTCAACTCAACAATCATTCTTCATTCGACATTTCTCTTCAAATCAACACAAACATCATTCATTCCAAACCATCATTCATTTCATTTCAATCATCTTTCAACCATCAATCTACTAGCTTTCTTACACCCAATCTTTCTTTTGTTTTTTTTTCACTTCTTCAAACCATTCGAACCCTCAAACCAACAGTTCTTCATTCTTCAATCAAAAAACAAAAAATTCGTCAAACAATTCTTCAACAAAGCACCTTCAAAACCAACGCTTCAACACAACTCACAAACCCAAAATTCACAACTCAATCTTCAAATTTTTTCGTCAATCACTCAAGTCAAACCTGTCAACATTCTTCACTTCACCCTCAATCAAACTGTCATTCATCACCAAATTCAAACCCAAATCAAATTTCTATGCCTTTTGCTTCAACCAACAAGTCAGCTCAAACGAAAACTTCGTTTCTTCAATCACTATGGCTTTCTTCCATTCATTTCTTTCAAACTCTGTCACCCATCTTTTCTCACTTCTGTCAATTCACTTCTTCACTGGTTTCTTCAACACTCTTCATTTCATTCTTGCAAATCATTCAAACTTTGTTTTTCGTCACACACGCTTTCTTTTTCTTCACACCCCATTCACTTCAATACACTTTCATCTTCTTCTTTTTCTTTTTCTTCATTTCTTCAATTTCATTTTTCAACCGTTTTTCACCATTTGCACCGTTTCTTCATCACCAATTTCATTCAAACCCTCTTTTATGCTTTCTCATTTCACTCAACAATTCTCATCTTTCAACCTTATGCGCTTCTTCATTTCTTCACACATTCTTCAACCTTTTTCAATATATTGTTCACACCTTCACGCAAACGGATACACATGCCGGTCGTCACCCAACACATTGCTTCATTCAACAAAACACCCACAACCTCTCACTCAACTTTCTTCAATCAAGTCAAAACTCATCACCCACCTTCGTCACTTCAGCACCGTTCACAACATGTTCGTGTTCTTTTCACTTCAACTCACATCAAACAACCACCATCATACCACACACTTCAAAATGCTTTCCTTCACCCACTCATTCAAAACACACAATATTCAAGTCACGTCACGCTCAAAACCAAACCAAAATTCTTTCTTTCAACTCTTTCAGCATTGCTTTCAAATTGTCTTTCCAAACTCAACACACTTTGCTCACTTCAATTTCATTCAACCCGTTTCAAAAACCCACCACAAATTCATCACAATTTCAATCTTTCACACAAACACGCAATTCCTTCAAATCTTCAATACACATGCTGTCTTTCATTGTGCTTTTTTTTTTTTTTTGTTTTTTTTTTTGTTTTTTTTTTTCAAAAACAAAATTCAAATTCACTGTTTTCGGCACCACTTCAACTCATTGCAACAACCTGCTTTCTTTCAAAATCCCAACCTTTCTGTCATCACTTCATCAAACACCCTCAAACTCACCAATTCACTTGCTTCTTGTACTTTCTTCAAAATCAACAGCACACTTCAACCTCACCCACAACCTGGGGTCCAACCTCAACATCTGTATAATGGTGACTGGGAGTACCATGGCTTGGATTTCCTACCCTTTGTTCACTGCAATCTCTTTGCACTTAGGATCTTCTAGTTCTTTCATATTTGCACTTTCGCTCCTAGGCTTGGGATTTTGTGATGCAGTCTTGTTCTGAATCAATGTTGATCCGAGGTATGGAATCATTGACGATTGAGATTTCCTGTATCTAGGGTGAATTCATGCAGTGCTTTGTGGTCATTATTTTTTTCTAATATCATAAGTAGCCTACTTCAAGCAACTTCTTCTTTGAATTTCTTTAGTCCTCTATCTTTCAACGGTTGGGGAAGTGGTCAAAATTATGTTGCAACTTTTGGATGCGTCTTTGTAATTTCGTGACCATGTTTTGTCGGCAAACTTCGGTGGTAAATGGCCTTTTTGTGCTCAATAATGGTCTCACTGGTAAAGTTTCTTTATGTTGGTGTAGAAAGTCACATCCTGTTATATACAGTGCTAAGGTTTCTTAATAGCTCTTACCATAGTGGCTTAGAGTAAACTAAATTAAAGTCAGCCCCAGTAATTCATGGGGATCAGTTCCAGACCCCGCCCCTTTTGGGGATAAAAAAATACCCAAATCCATGGTGTTTAAGTTCATTGTCCCAATGGCGGAGCATGTGGCCATGGGGACAATGGAACTTCACTCGCCAGAGCAAAGAGGAGGAGGAATGCACCGGGGGACCCATCCTCCGCACTCTTGCTGTGGCGGCCTTAGGTAAGGCCAAGGGATACAAGCCACCGGTCCGCCACCGCTTCCCCTCCTAGCAGCAACAGCATCAGAGCCAGACAGATAGAGAGGCAGGGAACACTCAAGTCGGTTGTCCCTAATCAGGCAATCACATGCAGGCAACCGTCCTAGAAACAATGGTGGGCTTGTGTATGCGAATGCTTGAAAGTGGCGGGATACCAACAGCCGAATACAATTACAAGAAAATGAGGACTAGTACCACTTGTGTATTTGACCCGAGACAGAAGTAGAATGTTGCTTTATAATGCGAGAGGGCATTATCATGGGGTAAGTAAGGGGATATGATAATTTGTGCGTCATGGCAACTAACCACCGTTTGAGCAGTGTGCACTAAAGCACAAAATGCAGAACATGGCAAATGACACAGCTTTCAATTCCTACTATCAGTTAGGCACGGGGCCCTAGAGCCAGTGTTGTTCTCAGACTTACTTATGCTATGTCATTTCCTGTGTGATAGAGAAGCAGGAAGGGGAAGCCCCTTCAGCTGTTGGGTGTGTTGGACCTACCCCTGCAGGAAGATTGAGGGAGAGGTGCTTTTGCGTTGGCAAGTCTGGTAGCTTAAGCAGTAGGGAAGGAGGGGGATTATCTGTGCAAGAGATCATCACACCAGTGTCGGAAATTATTACTTCAACTTTTCTGACATACGGCCAGATCACACAATTTTTTTAATTAGTTGGGCTGGTACAAACTACTTCTTGTGGACTGTCTAGGCAAGTCATGGTGTGCATGGAAGTGGTAAAGCCAGTGCGAACTGATGTTATAAAACTTAAGAACTGGCTTGAACCAAGGTATAACTCAAGGTAGTTATCAACTCTGACCTCATGGAAAGTCAGCAGAAGGTGACTAATCATCTGAATTGGTCTGTCATGCAATTTGGATGCTTCATTTGGTAGGAGGGTGAGGCAAATCTGTGAAACTGTTGAAGCAAGCAAAGTCATAGCCTGTAAGGGAGAGAATTGAATTGCTAATTAGGGAAAGTGCAGGGAAAGACGTACCTTGGGTAGTCCGCGGGGCTAACTTAAAAGCTCTTGTTGCATAGATCAATACATTCTATTTCCGTTCCCTAACAGAGAATGAAGAATGATGTTATCCTTTGTTTTCTTCCCTCCACCATCCTGCCAAAAATGAGAATAAGAGTCTACGGTGTTTGTTGCAGGTGGAGCACACGTAAGTTTATAAGGAAGAGATGCAGAGAGAATCGCTGAATGAAGAGACAACAGTTGGGCCCCTGTGGTAGGACACACACACGTGGGATATTAAAAAACACAGGATCCCAAGTTGTTGTGTTGTGTTGTTTGTATAATCACCATTATATCAAGTACTTGTAACATGGTTCATAACGATGGCCCACAGCATGCACAGAAGCCGTTGGCTAGTGGTAAATGCCTGTACGCAGAGCCATCACTTCAAAAAACCATAAGGTGCGAGGTTCAAGACCGAGCAAAAGAAGGGCCAAGTGGACTCAACAGGTGCATCTTCTGAGGGTCGCTGAAAAGGAGTACTACCAGATTGTTGGGGGGCAAATTTAGCTTACAGTTGTAAACACTTAGACACTGCTTGGTTGGATATGAACGGTAATATAAATGAAGCGTGTTTGTTTTGTGGTTAGCACATGCACCATTTTAAAACAAAGTGATAGGGGGGCCATTAGCAGATACTCCAACCTGCAGATGGCGTCAGCCAAACGGAGAGGCCACTGATAGTTGTCTCAACATGTAAAATAATCATGAAACCTGGTGATGTGAAAGAAGAACTGGAAGAAAATTAAATCGTTGAGGATTGTTTTCCCTAACTGGGAAAAGGGTTTGGACCATAAAAGTTTAATTACATGATAATTTAATGATTAGAATGTTTCTATATTCTGTGACCTTGATTCCTCAGCTGCTTAGGCCTGATCTTGAAGGAATCAGAGAATCGTAGAGTTGGAGAGACACGCAGGCATCCGTCCAACCAAATCAATAAGCATCCCGACAGATGGGCCATCCACCGCTGTTTGAAGACCCTAAGGAAGGAGACTCCATACACTCCGAGGGAAGTTTGTTCTATGTTGACAGCCCATTATGTCAGAAGATGTTCCTCCGAATGTTGAGGTGAATCTCGTTTCTGAGCTAGTGAAATCCATTGTTCCGCAGTTAAGTCTCTGGAAGCAGCAGAAAAAAAGGAACTTTCAAAGGTTACATAGTCCAGGGATCAGTTTGTCTAGTCCTCGTGTCTGTCATCCACATGTCTATCATGTCAGCCAGTCAGCACAATTTTAGTCAAAACAAACGGCTACACCCACAATGGCCTTGTTCAACCAACATGCTGGACCAGATCAAGACGTAAGTTATTTGCCAAGGGATGATACACCTCTCCCGCTGCAACAAGAATCCCCACAGAAACACCAACAAACACGTTTAGGGCTTTCGGTGTCATTACCATTGTTCAGGACCCAGAACATGGAGCAACTCAGAAAAGAGATTTGACCCTCAAATTAGGAGGAACTTCCTGGTGGGGATGCTTTGATTGAGAATGTCCTGCAGGGGGTGTGGATGGATGGCCATAGTGCTCTTCCATTCTAGATTCTACCAGCCCATGGAAAGCAGACAAGAAATGTATCCTGGAAAGTTGAAAAATGGTCTTCGGGACTGTAGAGAATGTTAACCTGAAATGGAGACTTCCATCTTAGAAAATCTTTGAATCAAGGTCTGGATTGAAGGTTTTGGTAGTCTAACTTCAGTATCATGTGACTCAATTTAGTGAATGTGGTCGGATTGAGGTGCTGGTAAAGCTTAGTAGATACATTCTCTCCAGCCTAGAGGGCAGCAAGGCAAACCCCTTTCTGAAAAAATAATGGATGCCAATGAAAAGAACCCCATGGGTCGCCAGAAGGAGGAACATAAGAAGGAAACCCCATGGGTCGCTTTTGATCACCATTAGTGAAATACTTGAAGGCACACAGCAACAATGCTGGTAAAGCTATTGCTGTAAAACACCCTGCTTAGTGAAAACCACCAAAGAACTTTACTTCATGGCATTCAACTTTTTTCACATTCATTCAATTGCAGTACTTTTTGCTCTTAGGTCTGAGGAAGTAGGCTCATGCTACCAACTTCTTCTTTATTTTGGTTAATCTCAAAAAGTGCTACAGAATCCACACTTGAATACAGATTTGTCCAGACTATAAACATGGCTATATCCTGAATTTTTGCTCTTAGTAACTAGCTACTATATGCTGTTCATGTTATTTTGGTCCTAAAAATTTGGATAAGGGTCCAACCTGTTACTAAAGAAATTAACACAACAAATTCATTTAGTATTTTTAGGTGGCTATTAATATATATTTCATTAGTGATACCTCAAGAAAGATAGCCAGTACTTTTTTGAACATTTCGCTAAATTTAGTTGATTCAGACATCAGTAAATTTTTGTAATTGAGTTCCCAGGTGGGGATCTGTTTGCCTGAGTCTTAATGTGAAACATCATCGAACATCAGGAAGAACTCTTCTAGAAATGGCCACTTAGCCCAAAAAACCACAAAAAAAAATATGGATGCTGGCCATGAAAAGCCTTCGACTTCACGTGTGAATAGTGCTGATTGGCTCAGCACAATTACAAAATTGGATGTTTTGGATTTGTCCATGTAAATTTGTGTTTTCAGAGTGTGGAGCAGACTCTAGAATTATCATGATCAGTGTAACCATCATACAGTTTTGTACTTGAGTGACTTTCAATGGAAAAGCTAGTGGTAGATAGGTATTATTTGGGGGTTGTTAAACATCTCAGCCTCAGGAACAGTTTGGATACATATACAAAGATCAGAATCCCCAGATGCTTGACGTAGTTCTACTATCAGTGTTTGGCTCCCTTTTTTCTTCTCCAAATCCCCTGGTAGACACAAAGCGTTTCAAAGTTAAGCTATACTAAACCTTCGGCATTAACGATATCTCCTCCATGTACTTCCTCTCTAAAGCACAGAAAACGTTGTGAAAGAGAGAGTCACTTGTTTGCCTGAGTTTCCTAGCGGACTGGGACATAGCTGTGAAGATCAGGGCAAGTAGGTATATCTAGCTTGTACATATAGAGCCCTGCTAAAAGAAGTATTTTATCAACAGGAATCACTGCAGTGAGATTAGGAATAAAACCTCAAACTGCCTGGGTACTAGACATCAACAATACATTACCTGCAACTTTGACCACAAGTAGTGTTTGGACTGTTGTGTTTCTGCTTATAGAGTACTGGGTTTATGATGAAACTAATGCTGGAATGTGTCTAGACTTGTAAAAAGCAACTTATTGGGATGAATTGACCTAGAGAAGGCACTGGACAATAGTGCAGAAGTGAAAGGAAGAGTGAAGCTGGGTATATTCAGCCAGTGGTTTGGGACACATCTGAGAAAAGCATCTGTCTCCTTACTCACCTTGCTAATAGAAAACAAAAAGGGGCAATGAAGTCAAGTGCAGAGATCTCAGATTCCAGTGTCCCTTACGGGAGGTGAGATTTTGAGAAAAGAAGGGCACAGATGACTGTCTGGAAGGATGGACAGGCCTCATGAAAACAGCAGGTCTCCTCCCCTATATCTTTGAGGAACAACGTGCTAAGGTTGGCTACCATTAGTTCCCACAACATTTGGGATGAAAGCTGGTTTCAGCTTAGTTCGAATAAGCAGTAAAATCCCATAGCTGTGGACTCAGCCAAGAGACCTGACCCTTACCTTTCTTTGCTTCTGTTCTGTTTGTGAAACATAAGATTCTTATTAAAATGGAATGATGTGGTATTTTTCTGAAAGCAAATTGGTTGAGAGGTTGATTGATTATCAGAAACTAATCTTGAGCATTAGAAATGTGGCAGGTAATTAAAACCTTGTGTTTGTCTTCTCTCAGTTTTTAAGCAGCTAAAAATTTTAAGTAGCCAGAAGTATTCTTATAATCTGCTGCTTTCTATGAACATACTATATAAGTGCAACAGTTTTCACGCGTGAGGCTTACTTGTTCTTGAAACTCTTGTGATAGGTTTGTATGTGATCATTAATGAAGGATACAAGAGGCATTTGTAAATCCAGTGCTTTGGCCCCCAGTCCTTACCAATTTCCAGTCTTCACATTGCATTGTACACCAATGCAACCAAAACCTTTGGAGATATTTTCATACTCATGTTAGGGGCTTGTTCGGCACAAATATACAGTACAGTATTTGTTGCCTTAGTACTTCTTCTTCTGCTTCTTCTTCTTTTTAAAGTTGTTTTTCCAATTGGAGGAGTGTATGATCTTTTCATACTTTTCTCTATTAATTCCGTAAAACTATTTAGTTTCTGTAAACCATAAGGAGTCTTTAACATCTGTAGAGCACATATTCCTGAATAAGATTCGGCTTGTCTCAGAATCTCTGCAAAAAGAACTGTCACTTTATTCCTTATGTTTAGAAAGTATTTGGACTTGCCCTCTTCTCGAATGTTACCAAGAGAGTAGAGTAAGTGTCCAGGAAAACATTCATGGAAGCAAACTTATCAAAAGTATAATGTGTCCTGGAAACACTCACCCATCTCTACTCTCTCATCCATCCAGCCTCTATGGTAAGCCTGTCAGAATTTTGCAAGTTCTTTGGCATCGTTTTCCTTTGCTTCATCATTTAGATCCTTTGTTGCTTGGCCTAAGTTTTACCATCGACCTATCTATAGGTCATATCCAAATCCATAATTTTGGCCTCAAAACCTGCCCTTGACTTATACATGAGATTGACTTACAGTCAAGTATATACGGTACCACTGCTGTTTTCCCACCCAGGCTTTAAAAAGGCCAGAAGTGGTGCCATGTGTAGAGAGTAGGTGAGCCAATGCTTATTCTGTCTTGGCTGCATATATAACATCTAGGTGTACACAGCCTTGGTAATACAAGTTGTTGTTGTTTTTCACTTTTTCCCCATTACAGAGAAGGCTAATACCTTATTAGATGACATGCAGTCTGTATGTGGACTGCATCATGAATCAGTAGCCTGTTATTGTAAAATACCTTTTTGATCTCAAGCACTGTCCCCTGACTTTTTCTCTCCAGAACTAACCCTAAAATTTCTTCCTACTTGCTAGTGGGAAAGAGATGTACTGGAAAACATGTTTTCCTGTTGATTCCAGTGTTCCCCAGGAACTCTGTAATCAATATAACAGTATAATGTTTGTCTGAACGATAGCACTCACATTACAGATCATTGGTAAATTATAATCCCTCTTTAAAAAGCTGTATTGTGGACCAGAGTAGCCCAGTTCAGATCACAAGGTAAGCTGGGGATCCAAATGAACATTGGTTTAGTATGGACAGCCTTGCTGAAGGAATAGCTGAACAACCATGGAGCCTCACTCAGTTATTTATAGGTTTTTTTTGTTCCTCAAGGACTCCTTTCATCTATATGCATTGAAATTGTGCTATCTCCCCCCAGGGTTGCCATAAGTCTGGACCTCCAAACCGGGACAAATGTAGGACAAAATTTTCAAATGTAGGGCACTTTTTTTTTTTAAATGGAGGACACACGAAAAAAATTGATGGTTTTTAAAAAACGTTAATATACATTCATGTTTCTTAGGCATGATCAAAATGGAGGACATTTGGGCATTATTCCTAGACAGATGACAGAAATGTACTTTCTCTTTCTGGCCACCCCCATTCCAAACAGCACATTTGGGCACTGAACATGGCTTTACCTAACATGGCAATCTCTTGCATATTTCAGAGGCTTATTCGATAACCAAACTCTTTGGGTTTCACACTGAACATGCTATGCATACTGAATATGTCAAGGTGGTTTAACAAGAAGTGGGTTTGCCCTCGGATTCAACTGTACTTCTCAGAAGTGTGTATTTGGTCAAGGGACTTTGGTTTTTTCCCACTGCGCATGAGTTTGTAAAAATCAGAGCAACTTACATTGGTCGTGCCTCAGAAGCTGGCTCATTTCATCATCATCATCATCATCATCATCATCATCACTATCCTCTTCCTCCTCCTCCTCTTCTTCCTCCTTGTCTTTCCTCCTTCCTTCCTCCCTCCTCCTCCCTCCTCCTCCTCCTTCCTTCCTCCTCCCTCCTTCCTTCCTCCCTCCTTCCTCCCTCCTCCTCCTCTGCCTCCCAGGCCCAAGTGGAGGAGGAGGTGGGTGGCTGCCTTGGCGCGCTCCCCCACCCGCGCTCCAAGGCAGCAGGCAGGCAGCCACCCACCTCCGTGCGACTGCGCTAGGCGCTTGCCTTGGGCCCGGCAGGCGGAGGCAGAGGTGCCTGTCTGGCTTGGCGCTCCCCGCCCCCGCGCACGCCAAGGCAGCAGGCAGGCAGCCACCCACCTCTGCCTCCTGCCTCCTCCGGCGCTCCCGGGCCCAAGGAAGTGCCCAGCGTGGAGACGCGCCAGGTGGAGGAGCGTTGGGTGCTGCCTGACTGCGGCCTTGGCGCTGGCGGGAGCGCCACAAGCCGGCAAGCAACCCTCTGACTCCTCCTCCGCTTGGCGCGGCCTAGTAACGGAGGAGAGGAGGTGTCCTCTTGCGCGCGCGGGGTGCGCCCCCCTCCCCGCCCCGCCCCCGGCCACCCTCTCCCACCTCCGTTCCCCGCGCGGGGCCCCGGCCACCCACCAGCCTCCGCCATTCCGCCGTTGCAGGAGGCGGCACAACCAAACACGCCTCCCTCCTTGCTTCCTTCCTCCAACGCGTCCACGCACCTGGAACGTAGGGAGGAGGTGGGTGGCTCGGGGGGCGGGGGGAAGGTGGGGTTGGGCGCTCGCTGGGCCCCGAACTGGGGGCCTGGTGGCCAAATCGGACCTGGACGGGAGTGGGGCCGCCCAAAAGCGGATTTGTTCCTGGTGGCTGCCGGGATATTGGCATCTTCCCGCCCCCCAATCACTTACTTTGATTCATATATTCACTTTTGTGTGTTGCATGCATGGTGAACCATTCTTTCGTCTTGCGACTTTCTGTTCAAAAAGTTTCAATTTCTATCTACACGTGATCCTTTGCTCAAGTTAATTTCCTTTTCTGCTGTCACTGAATTACTTCATTTGCTTTATTTGCTGCCATTTGCTGATGTTTTTAATTGTATTCCACCGCCCCTTGCTGAGGGTTTCCTCAGTTTTTTTTCTTTCTGTGGGTTGTGTTTAGTTTCCTTGTCACACACTGAACAATTCAGGTTTTTGTCTAACTCACATTTATTTTAGGAAGAGTTCAGTTCTTAGCAGGCAGTGGTTGATAACGCTCACAGCATGCTTGGAAGGCAGGGGTGTGGGTATACAACTGTTCAAGATCGGCATGACTGCTCTGATTCCTCTGAGATCAGTGTGGAGAACCTCTTATGAAAGATGGTCTTTGGCAGCTGTGCCTCCAAAACACCGGTTTGCCTGCTTCTTTCTGGAAGATAAATTGAGTCTGCGAAGAAACAGTTAGTTGTTCAGCTGCAGGGCTACAGTAAAACAGGCAGATGTGCATGTTTGGTTGAGGTGGTGGTTCATGTTTCACCATGGTTTTGGCAGTACCACAGGTTCCTGCTTTTGACAGCACAGCATTAAACAAATTGATGGGAATTCAGAAGTGTAAGGGTTAGTTTGGTCAGTTCAACATATGGGATGAAAAAATGGCTTGTTGCATATTAAAGAAAATTGAGCAAGTTGTTGGGGAGTACAGTGTGGGGGGGGCTTTATGCAGAGGCTGTCTGTTGTGCAAACAGTTTTATTGTAAAATCATAGAGTTAAGAAGAATTGCAAGGTGCCATTCTATCCTACCCGCTCCTATGCGGAATAACAGTCAAACCTTCCCGGAATAGCTATTGCAACCTCATTGTTTGTTGGCCTGTCATGTAATTGTTGACTTAGAGTGAACCTTCACAGGGTTTTTCTTGGGAATAATTGTTTCAGAGGAGGTTTGTTTGCCTTTGGCTCTTCTTTCTCTTCTTATTTTGGTCTGTGTTAGAATAAATTTTTATTTGCGTTATTCTGTGGTCCAATGGGTCATTACCTTCTTTTTAGTGCTGTATGATTAGAGTTGTATTTTTTGTATACTCCTTTTTTCTTTTGTCTATGTTAGTCTGCCCTTTGTAAAGGCTATTAGTTGCCTATACTAAATCTGTGTTTCTTAAGGAAAGATGGCCCACCACTGCCCCAGCTTCTTGTTCCCATGTTGAACATGCTCTCTACAGTAAAGAGAGGGTTTCGTATTGTTTTGGTGTGTAGAGAGATGCTTGTGGACCTTTGACACTAACTAAAAGTGCTTTCTTTTCTGAACTGAATAACTGGGCTTTCATAGACTGTAAGTCTACGTTTCCTCATGCATTTAGGGAAGTGAGACTTAAGTCTATGAAACTCTGCTGCCATCTTCTTTTTCTTAGCTCTAGAGGTGCTTGCAAGATCTCTTCTACATTACTGATTTGCAGATGTAAATGTGTATCTCTCTTTTTGTTTGGTACTTGGAGGCTTTGGTTTTGTTGTGGTTTTGGTCTTGGAGTGACAGAAACAAACAAGCAGAAAACAAACTTGGACATTGCCCTGAGTCTGTGTCTTCTCCTGGCTAAATACATCCCAGCTCCCTAAGCTGTGTCTCACCACTTTTCCAGACTTCTACTATATATTATCCTCCTCTGGACACATTCCAGCTGATCAATAGCTCCTTGAAATGTGGTGCCAGTATAAACATTAAACTACAGTTAAATAATACAGTACTATCTGGTTTACAGTCTAATGAGACATCACAAAAGGAAGGAAGATGAGCAGGGAGGGAGAGAACAACAGTTTTAAGTTACATGAAATTCTTATGATAGCAGAATGGAGGAAGGAGGCCAGATGCTTTTAGACATAGTCCCGTTCATGGCGCTGCTTCCCATCTCCCTCCAGGGGAGCCTGAGAGATGTCTGAGATAATTCTTGGTTTTTACATTTGTCTCTTGCTCAAAACATCTCAGATGACTTGTATAAGTCTGATGACATGTGTGAATGCATTACATTAAGTTAATTTTGCCATTTGGTCATAATGCTGTCTGGTTTTCTATCTCTATCCAGTAATGTTCCAAGACAAGTTGCTTATCTAAGATCAGTCTTTTTTTATACCCTGCTTTCATGCTGTGGCCCACAGTTGCCTTTAACGCTGCAAGTTGGGGCATGTTGCCAATACCTATACTAAAATGGAGTGCTGTGATGTTGAAAAAAAATTTAATGTCAGGATAGGAACCCACTGATTTTTTGTTCATTGTCTGTTCTTAAAACCAAGTAGTTCAGCCAAATTGGAACTCAGGGTACCGTGAATAGAGCAGTGTTTAGATGGGTGAATATGAATACAATTTAGTTTAAACAGGTTGTCTCCTGATCCGAAATACTTGGACACAGAAGTGTTTTTTGGATTTTTTTTTTCAATTTTTTGAATATTTGCCTGTACATAATATCTTTGGAGATGGAACGAAGCCTAAACATGAAATGCATTTATGGTTTTTGTATAAACCTTATACTCATAGACTGAACAGTTTATAATGTAGATATTCAAAAATATTTGTGCTGAAACAATTGGTGTACAAGAAACAATGAGATGGCAAAGGTAATCACTTCTCAGCACCCCCCAATTGGACAATTTTGGATTTGGGTAGTTTTGGTACCTGACTGGTAGGGTAAGACTGGGACATACATTCGGAATTTGGGGGGACAGAAGAACCATCCGTCCTAAAGAGTTGGATGTGGAAGAACATTTCTTGAAGAAGGCTTTTTTTTTTTTGGATCTTAGTCTGTTGAATAAGTTTTAGTCTCCAATTTGCCATTCTCGGCCATATTACAGCATATGGTACCAGCTCAGCTTCTGGGAGTCTAGATGAAACATCATGTCTACATGTTTCTTGTCTTCAGGTCCTAGCTTTGGTACTGAACAAGCTTTAGTCTCCTGGAAACCCTTGATCATTTTAAGTGGAAAAATACATCCCCTTGGTTGTTAAACCGCTTTCTTAAGGGCATGTGAAACACCAACCAGCAAGACCATCGGATGGATTGGGTGTTGGAAAGTGACCCTAGTGGCCCAGACATCTGCAGGGTCTGTTAAGAACGATGGTAGATTATTGTATCTATGCCACCCTTGGGATGTATGTTGGGTCCTTGAGGTTTAACATGTCCCCCGTGTGTTTAACATCTAATAAAACCTGCTTGAAGAGATCATATGGATACTGAATTGCCACCATATAAGATAATATGTAGCTGTCGTTTTCAGTCTGGTATTCTTAGCCCTTAGTTAACCGTGTTAAGTCGGCGGTCGTGCACAAGAGCTAAACAGTTGTGATTTAATCCAGTGGTATACAGAAACAGTTTCAGAGGCGATCAACGTGTGGGAAATAGAAATTCAGCCTGCTTGGGATGGAGGAGCACCGTCCCCGAAGAATCAGTTCTCATTCAGATTTGCTTGAGTTCTTGTCCATGTCGTGGCGGTTTTGGCTTCTGTATGTGATGATATTTGCATTCCACTTCCTTCACAGGAATTTCTTGAATTTTGGGTTGATGGCAGAAGTTCAGGTGGAGTGAATGCTGGCAGGCTAACACACGGGTTTATACACCGTTTGTTGGTTAAGGATGTGTTGGTGATACAGTAACTTGGTAAGACCTGAATGCCTAAGATTTCAGATACATTATGCTACCCTGCACTTTGACATGTCAGCCTTGAGAGACCTATTTCTGTGTGATGGAGCTCTATGGGTTGACAGAAGAAAGAAACTCTTAGTGCTAGTCACTGAGCTATGAAGCAATAGCTCCTAAAGTTTTGCCATACTATTTTGACAATGTTAGTTGTATGGTGTAAACCTTGTTTGGTGTTTGCTTTGTGAGTCACTTCTTTTACAGTAGGCTCTATCTTGATTATATTCTATATTTTGCGTTTTTGTAGTTTATTTTGGTTTTAAGTTGCTGGTAGCCTCCAGTTTTTTCAAAACCAGGCTTTTAGTAAAATGGAGAACTAACTTAGAAGAACATAGCTGCCATAGAGTGGTGGAAGGTATGGGAATTAGTAAATCAGCCATCGTTGCAGGGCCAACACATCTGTAGTTATCTGGGTTTGTCAACTCGTTTTTTTTTGGGAGTTGGGATAATAATTCAGTAGTTCTAAACGTTCTAGGTGATGGAAAAGTGCTGGGGGAATGGATCTCAGTTAGTTTTCTTTTGGTGTAATGAGAGACACCTGGGGTGTGCAGTAAACACTAGGGATGGGAGTGTATGGTTGTGGTAGAGTGTGATTACATGCCATGTGCTTGTTTCGATTATTCTGGGCTAGAACCTTTTGTTTGTTTTTCTTGTCCAAGCTTCCTCTTGTCTTTACTTGGGAAGCATTAAGTGCCGGGTCGAATGTCATGGAAGATTTTAATGTTACATTCAGGGCTTTGGGCAAGTTTCTTTTAAACTTTTGCAAGAAATGAATGGGGGGCTGAGGCTAAGAAGAATGTATCTCAACAGAGAGACAGTTCATAGATCTTTTCACTACGATTACCAAGGAAAAAGCTACACTAAAGACTGAATATAGCTGTTCTAAGACTGTTTCTGGTAGCAACAAAATGGTGAGAGAAAATCGAAACAAAGCCAATCAACGTGGGAATTCCAGTTTAGATGTAATGGAATCGGCCTTGGGGTTAATGTGTATGAATGCCTACAGTTAGATGGGATAGAATCTCCAATCAGCTAAGACTTACATATGAACTAACCTAAATGCTTCTGCAAAGGTTGTAACACTTTGAATTTGCCATACCGTGGGTGTAGTCAACCCATCCATCAATTGCCCTCACCATTGTGTTGGATGATTTGTCTTCTTTGGTCTTCTCCTCCGGCTCCCACCATTTCCGTTTGCAACCTTTTCCTGTCCAAGCGGTGGGACACTACAACACTTGAACAAAAACAGAACTATAGTATTCGTATTAATTTCTATAGACATCTTTGGTTATGGGCGGAGAGTTGAGTCTGATTGTCTAGAGCCAAACTTGCTGGCAGTATCTCCCTTTATCAGATCAGCATAAGAGGTGCCAAAAACAGCATATCTCTCCACAATATACATAATAACCTAGTGCCCTGTTGGCATTAATCTTTGATTCTGCTTTCATTTCCTGTACTGTTCCATATACAGAAACTCCACTGTAAGTCAGGGGTTTTATTTTCTTAGTAGACACACAGAAATGAGAATTCCTTCAGAATCCTGTGATTGCGTTGGAGACCCAGTGTGCAGGCTAATCTAGTTGGTAAGCTAACACAGTGCATGTTTTGTTTGAAAACGGCAGAGAAAAAAAACTGGAATAGAGTAGATCATTTAGATTCCTGTTTTTAGTTTCACACACTCGTAGCAACTTTGTATAGGTAATTGTGCGTCCCCACGCCTGTTTGGCAGTGTAGTACAAGATAATAATCCTGGTATTGTGGCGCATTGTAAAGTAGACTAACACTCTCTGTTTTGAAGGGCTGTAGCTGAATTGTAATCTGTAGTAGGGCATTTGCAGCGGTTGGAGAAAACTTTGAGCTTACTAGAATCACAGTTCACTTTGATGATTCATGGCTCTGTGTCATTCTTAAGAGCAAAATAGGTTTATCTTTTCAACAGTGAGAACAACTCTGGTGGCAGTAAAAAGGCGTGATGTCAGTTTCTTCCCTCACAATTATTTATTAAAAATTTATACCCTGCCCTTTATTCAAGGAAGGATGATGATGATGATATGATGAGTCTGATATGAGATGATACTTTTATTTAGGCCTGTTTTTCCAAAGGATCAAAAGCAGGTTACAACAAAGGTAACGACACAGTGTACACAAATTATACAAACACATCCACAATAAAAATCGATGACAAGACAAGTGTAAGGGAAAGAGCAAAAATCACAAGCGTCTGGGGGAAAGCTTGTTGGAAGAGGAAGGTCGTCAGCTTCTCCTGAACAGGTCAAGAGTAGAAAAACGCGAGCGGAGCTCGCACGGGAAGGAGTTCCAAAGCTGCGGGGCCGAGTTGGAATATGTCCGTAGTACTTAAGCAAATTAAAGAGCCATTGTGGGTATAGTGGTTTGAGCATTGGACAGGACACTGGGAGGCCAGGTTAAATTTTCTAATTGGTCTTGAAAACCCTGGCTGAGATGATCTAGACCAGAAGGCAAGGCCAAACCCTCTCTGAACTCTGTCCAAGAAACCCCCATAAAGGTTGCCATACATCAGAATGACTTAACAACACAAACTAATTTTTTCCCTATACACAAGCCATAAGGGTATCTGTGTGGTGCTTCATTTAGAATGTTCTAGAGCACTGAATCTCAAACTTGGGTTTTTTGAGTTTTTTGGGACTTCACTTGCAGAAGCCCAGACAACTTGGCCAACAATCAGAGTTCTGGGAGCTGGAATTCCAAAACATCGGAAAGAACAAAGTTGGAACCACTGTATCTGAGAGCGTATTCGCAGGAGTTTCGAGGACTGAAAAAAAATTGTGGAGACTGAGCCCAACCCACAGTTAGCATGTTCAGTAGAGCCATGTATTTCTATTTTGGGTACTTTGTCAGCTACTCCAGCATTGTCCAGAGGACGATCACACGGAGGAATGTCTCCCATTGTCGAAATAAACAAAGTGGGGCCAATTCGGGAATTGACGCAAGTACGTGGATGGTTTCATACCACAGAAGAACACAATGCTCATGCCATTCTTTTCCTATGGGGGAAGTTATGGTGGTGTTTGTCCCTGGCCATGTGTTGATAAGGTGGGAAAGGGGGGGGGAACTAGTGAGATGCCTTGGTCTAACGTAACACCGGACCTATAGTTTTCAGGCAGCAGAGGATAAAATTGGGTTTGTTTATTCTAACTAGAACTTGTTGGTTACTTGTTTCATTTTTTGGTATCCTGATACATTTACACGAAGAAGCCTTGACTTGTCCTGGGCTTTCAGGATAAGCCAGGTACTCTAAATATAGCCACTGGTTTCCTTTACGTGGGAGACAAAGGACAAAATGAAATCTATTCTTAGGGGCCAATCTTGACTGGCAGTTAAGGACAGGAAAGTTGTACATAAGAAGAATTTACTGTACATCTGTTTAATTTCTCCTGTAATTTATCTTAGTGTTTATAGTGTTGCATGTGGTGATTGGACAAGCCCCCATTCCCCTTTTAGCACTGAGTACTTTCCTTAGTGGTTACTAGAAAAGGTTCCAGAAATCACCCCACATAACCCTTTTGTTGGACACAACAGCAAAAACTTTACATTTCATATGGAAAGTTCACACAGTTTTTTAGAACAGTATCAATTCATTAATTTCATCATCAGCTTTTTGCTCATTTGACAGAGAATAATCACTTACTAAATGAAACATTAACTTTGAAGATAAATAATTAATTCATCAACTACCACTTTGTATAAAAGAAATCTTTCAGAATCTGTTAGAATATTTTCCTAAGTTCTGGACATGGTACTATTAAACATGTTGTATTTGTGAGGTTAACATATAAAATATTTGGAGTCCTGGGTGAGAAATGGCCCTATGGTGGGTGTGCTCACAAAGGTGTTGTCAACCTTTTGTTCTAGAATATTTGTTTGGAGTTGTCTTAACTAGTTCCCTTAGTTTCTGGTGTGGAATGGGTTTGCCCATGAATAGGGGCAGGGCTCCTATCCTATGTTATTATTTATTATTAGTGTTATTATGTTAGTTTATTATTATGTATTATTATTATTATACTTTATTTATAGCGGCTTAAATCGTTACACAGGCACTGTACATACAAGTTTTTTATTGACGGTTCCCTGCCCTCAGGCTTACAATCTAAAACCAACACAAAAGAAAGGAGTGGTGGTGGTGTGAAGAAGGGGATCAGTCCATCAGTTTCTTCTCGTCGCGCTGTAGGCCTGGACCAGGAGATGAACTGGAGGAAGGGCTCTGCTTCTTTAATCTAGGCCAGGCCTTTAACGTTAGTGAAGAGAGACTTTTCAGCAATGTTTATGATGGATAAACCTTGTAGATTTCTCAGGATTGATGATTGATCACTAATGGTTTTCTTGTCAGTTATTTGTGGATCGAATTCAGAAATGGCGTGTTTCAGTACAATCCTTGCACAATTTCAAAGGGAGTGTAGTAGGGACAATGAAGGCTTAACGGTCAGGTTGTAGTCATACGTTTTTCTATGTACTTGTGATATGGTTCATTTGTTTTGTTGTGATGGATAATGCTTTCTTGAAATATGATCTTCAGACTTTTTTTTTCCTTGGGAAAACGTCCCATAATTACTCAAAGTATTTGGGTACCAATAAAACATAAAAATAGGTAGTGCTGTCGTGATAAACCAGTAGCCAGGACTGTAGGGTTGTGTCTGTGCCGATGATGTCCAAACTAGCTTAGCGTTGGAGTGATGCCTATGATATAACATTTAACTAAAATTAATTTAGTTCATTTATTTACCTAAGAAAATAGTTATAGAAATGGCAGGTTTAGCATGGAAATGTAATTTTTGTTTTTAGTTTTTTATGTTTTTTTTATTTTTTTTTGGGCTGTTTGATTTAATGTTGCATTGTGTTGAAAGATCTTTCTGTAGCAGATTTTGTGCAGTGTAATTTTCACATAGTGTTCTGGCGGCTGATTGGATGGTGGGAGGTTTGTAGGTTTTTTGTTTTGGTTTTGTTTTGATAATAGAGTTATAATGGGGTGGTTTTATAATTCCTTGTTTTGTAGCTCATAGTGAGTAACTAGTTTATAGCAGGATTTATTTTTTCCTTTTTAGAGATACGTGAGCCTGGTTTTCAATTCGTGGCTTAGAATCATTAGTGTCCAGTCATCATTAGTAGTTTCTATGAATTGTTGTTGGTTGTTGTTTAACTGCCTTCAAGTTTGACCTTGGCTTATTGTGACCTGTGAATGAGACTTCTCCAAGTCCCCCTGTCTCCGCGTGTAGGGTAGAGACCCATGTGCCGCCTGATTGATCTATACCATCTGGCAGGTGAGTCTTCCTCGTCTTTTACTGCCTTCCTCCTTTCCTGTATTACTGTCTTGTTTATATGAAGTATGCCTTCTCATGATCTGTCCAAAGTTGCACAACTTCAATTTAGTCATCTTGGCTTCCAGGGAGAATTCAGGCTTGCTCTGAACCCATTTATTTCTCTTTGTTTGGCCATCATGGTTATCTCAAGTGCTCTTCTCCACAACATTAAATAGGTTGATTTTCCTTTCTAGAAAATGCTTTCTTCATCAACACACCCCAACTTCAAATTATTCACATTCTTTCACTCATTCTTACATCACACACTCACCATCACATTCTTCACTTTCAAAAGGACCATTCTTTTCTCCTTTTCAAAAGTTCACTCAAATTTCACCCCCAATATGCTTGTCTTCGTTCAACCATAGCACTTTCACTTCACACACATCAAAATGCTTTCCTTGCAATATGCTTCGGTTCAATCAAACAAAATTTTGTTTCAACGTTTTTCATGGCAAACATTTCTGTCACCCATTCTTCACCTTTCAACAACCACAATTCGTCACAACATCAAATTTCAACACCACGCATCAGCCACCGACACATTCAATTCACCCACAATACTCACACTCATCAACATCTCTTCAACTTATCAAACCATGCTTTGCTTCAATCCAACCAATGTCAACTCTTTCACTTTCACCCTTCCATTATGGCTTTTCTTTCCAAAACCATCAATTTTTCATCTTTCCCAACATCTTCAAACTCATTCATCACACCTGGTTCTCACATTTCTTCAGTCACTTCTCAAAACTCACATTTATGCTTTCTTTCCTTCCTGATGCTTTTCCTTCATCAACATTTTCTTCATCACCTTTCATCACCTTTCCGTCATCAGTTTCAACGTTCACTTCACTTCAAAACCAAATGCTTATCTTCATCAATCAATTTCTTCACACCACATTCAATTCATTTTCTTTCACAACTTCTTCACTTCTTTATCATCAAAAACCTCATTCACTTCAACAATTTCATTCTTTATGCTGTCCTTCTCAACCAACGTTCTTTCACATTTTCAGCAAATCACATCATACAACACCCTCATACACCAACTCACAAAACCAAATCAATTTGCACAACCTTCATGCTTCACTTTTCAAAGGTCACATCATTCTTTCTCTTCGAATTCACTTCTTCAACCATCACTTCGTCAACCATCATTCAACTTCAGTTTCACTGGACATCCTGTTATCCTTCACACCAACTCTTTCCACAAACCTCTTCTCATCATCGTCACTTCAAACCACATCAGTTCTCCAACTCCGTCATTCTTCCAAATCTTCAATCTTTCACACAACTACATTCTTTCAATTTCTTTCAAAAAACCTCACCCCTCACATCTCTTCAAACTTTCTTCACCAGTGCAACCCCTCTTCATCACCTTCTTTTACATCCGAATATGGTCCTCACGCCGACTTTTCCCAAAGTCATCAACACCAACGTTCTTCCACTCCTTCTTCTCACACATCAATTCACAAATCCTTCATTGTTCTTCCACAAAAACTTCATCTTCACAATTCTTCAATCACAACCTTCACCATTTCTTTCACATTCTGTCAAACAATCACAACACCCCTACTTTTATTTCTTCAAAAACAAATTCAACACATCACTTCGTCAATTCATCAAATCATCATTCACCTCACCCTTCTTCATATTTTCTCACTCACCTTTTTTCATTTTCTTTTATCTTCACCTCAGGCACCCCTATTCAAATCAACACACATCAAAAAACCCACCCACTTGCACTCAAAATCTTCTTCACCCTCAAAAAACCCAAACTTCAACCACACATCTTTCACCTCAATATTCTTACACCACTTCACTTTCATCACATTCATCTTTTCTTACTTAACCACTTCATTCACTTCACACTTCATCAACCATATCATATCAAACGCCCACACATCGACACAACTCACTTCACCTTTCTTTCACAAACAAATTTATGCGTTCTTCAAATTCTTCCGTTCTTTCAACACACAGGCTTTCTGTCATTCAATTCAACAACCCCCATCTTATCATCAACTTTCACATCAATCAACATGAACAACTTCATTTCTTTCATTTCTTTTCCTTCATTCATTCAACAATTCAACTTCTGTCAAACATTCACCCTTTATTCTGCACCAACCAACTTTTTCTTTCATTCATTTTCATTTCAAACTTTCAACACAAGTTCTTTAATGCTAGAGGCTGTCTTTCATCTTCAGACATCTTCATTCTTTGTTTCAATTCTTCAGTTCTGTTTTCACTACCCACCCCCACTTCTTCCAATATGCTTTCGTCAACCGTTCATCTTCAACTTTCAAAACACCAATTCATTTCTTCATTTTCATTCACTCAACCACTTTCAGCTTCGTCTTCTTCTTCAAATTTGTCTTTCTTATGCTTTTCTTCAACAACTGACATTTTCTTCCCACGTCAATAGTTCTTTCACATTTTCAGTCAATTTCATTCTTCACCACCTTCAACTCGTTTCCTTCATTCACCACATTTTTCTTTTTATCAACCCAATTTCATTCACCTCACAAAACACTTCTTACCAATTCTGCAAATGCTTTCTGCACACAACCACTTCAAGTTTCTTACAGCAACCTTGTGCTTCACATTCACATGCATTTCCTTCATCCACTGTCTTTGCAAAGTCCAAATTCATGCTTTCTTTTTCAACACTTCACTAGCTTTCTTCAATCATGCACACTTTCATTTTCATCATTCACATCTCATCACCTCAACCTTCTTTTTCTTTCATCACCTTCAAAACAAAAAAAAATTTTGCTTCAACAACAAACTTCTTTCATGCTTTCTTCACAATTCAATTCAACCGTCACCTTTCACTTCAGTCAAACCCTAGGCTTTACTTCACCCACACCACATCACTCACCTTCAATTTTCACATGCAATTCTTCAACCCTTTCTTCATGCCTTCAATTTTCTTCCAAATATGCTTTCTACAAACCTTTCAGGTTTCTTTCATTTTCAAACCCCCTTTCACGTATTGCTGTCGTTTCACTTCAAACACAGCCAACAGTCACATGCTTTTTCAATGTCACCTCAACTATCAAGTCACTTCAACACCAATTTTCACGTCCATTCCTTCTGCAAACATTCATTCTTCACACTCACCCTTCTTTCACCTTCAAACACACACCCCCTTCACAAACTCACTTCAAAACTTCAAAACAAAACATCACTCACACTCTTTTTTTCTTCTTCAAATTCTTTTTCAATCACTCCACATTACACTTCGTGCACACAATTCATTTTTCTTTTTTCTCTTTTCTTCACCATCTTCATCAGACCTTCAATTTCAAATTCACCCACCACAATTCGTGTTTCTCAAATTCAGACCCACAACTTCATCATTCAAAAAAAGGCACTTTCTTCACCGTCCAATTCACACATTCACCTCACCCCCTCATCCAACTTGTTTTTCTTATCAAATTTTGATGCTATCTTCAACATTCTTTTTCTTGCGTTCGTTTTCGTCTCAATTCTTATGCTTGCTTCAACCTCAAGTTCAACCATTTCTTTTTCATCATCACCTTCATTTCTTTTCAAAATGCGTTCTTTCAACACACAACTCACTTCAAACCCCTCCATTCAAACAACCTTCTGTCTTCCCGTCACAATCTTCTGCAAACAAATTCTTCATTTTTCTCACATCAAATTTCACATTGGCAACCTTTTTCATTTTTCACATCCAACACTTCGTCAAAACAACACACTCACCATTTTTTCCAATTCTTCACTTGTGTCAAACATTCTTCACAAAACCCTTGCAACCCCTATGCTTTCTTTCATTTCCACCACCACCTCAACTCAACAATCATTCTTCATTCGACATTTCTCTTCAAATCAACACAAACATCATTCATTCCAAACCATCATTCATTTCATTTCAATCATCTTTCAACCATCAATCTACTAGCTTTCTTACACCCAATCTTTCTTTTGTTTTTTTTTCACTTCTTCAAACCATTCGAACCCTCAAACCAACAGTTCTTCATTCTTCAATCAAAAAACAAAAAATTCGTCAAACAATTCTTCAACAAAGCACCTTCAAAACCAACGCTTCAACACAACTCACAAACCCAAAATTCACAACTCAATCTTCAAATTTTTTCGTCAATCACTCAAGTCAAACCTGTCAACATTCTTCACTTCACCCTCAATCAAACTGTCATTCATCACCAAATTCAAACCCAAATCAAATTTCTATGCCTTTTGCTTCAACCAACAAGTCAGCTCAAACGAAAACTTCGTTTCTTCAATCACTATGGCTTTCTTCCATTCATTTCTTTCAAACTCTGTCACCCATCTTTTCTCACTTCTGTCAATTCACTTCTTCACTGGTTTCTTCAACACTCTTCATTTCATTCTTGCAAATCATTCAAACTTTGTTTTTCGTCACACACGCTTTCTTTTTCTTCACACCCCATTCACTTCAATACACTTTCATCTTCTTCTTTTTCTTTTTCTTCATTTCTTCAATTTCATTTTTCAACCGTTTTTCACCATTTGCACCGTTTCTTCATCACCAATTTCATTCAAACCCTCTTTTATGCTTTCTCATTTCACTCAACAATTCTCATCTTTCAACCTTATGCGCTTCTTCATTTCTTCACACATTCTTCAACCTTTTTCAATATATTGTTCACACCTTCACGCAAACGGATACACATGCCGGTCGTCACCCAACACATTGCTTCATTCAACAAAACACCCACAACCTCTCACTCAACTTTCTTCAATCAAGTCAAAACTCATCACCCACCTTCGTCACTTCAGCACCGTTCACAACATGTTCGTGTTCTTTTCACTTCAACTCACATCAAACAACCACCATCATACCACACACTTCAAAATGCTTTCCTTCACCCACTCATTCAAAACACACAATATTCAAGTCACGTCACGCTCAAAACCAAACCAAAATTCTTTCTTTCAACTCTTTCAGCATTGCTTTCAAATTGTCTTTCCAAACTCAACACACTTTGCTCACTTCAATTTCATTCAACCCGTTTCAAAAACCCACCACAAATTCATCACAATTTCAATCTTTCACACAAACACGCAATTCCTTCAAATCTTCAATACACATGCTGTCTTTCATTGTGCTTTTTTTTTTTTTTTGTTTTTTTTTTTGTTTTTTTTTTTCAAAAACAAAATTCAAATTCACTGTTTTCGGCACCACTTCAACTCATTGCAACAACCTGCTTTCTTTCAAAATCCCAACCTTTCTGTCATCACTTCATCAAACACCCTCAAACTCACCAATTCACTTGCTTCTTGTACTTTCTTCAAAATCAACAGCACACTTCAACCTCACCCACAACCTGGGGTCCAACCTCAACATCTGTATAATGGTGACTGGGAGTACCATGGCTTGGATTTCCTACCCTTTGTTCCACTGCAATCCTCTTTGCACTTTAGGATCTTCTAGTTCTTTCCATATTTGCACTTTCCGCTCCTAGGCCTTCGGGATTTTGTGACTGCAGTCTCTGTTCTGAATCAATGTTTGATCCGAGGTTATGGAATCATTGACGATTGAGATTTTCCTGTCATCTAGGGTGAATTCATGCAGTTGCCTTTGTGGTCATTATTTTTTTTCTAATATTCATAAGTAGCCTACTTCACAGCAACTTCTTCTTTGAATTTCCCTTTAGTCCTCTATCTTTCCAACGGTTTGGGGAAGTTGGCTCAAAATTATGTTGCAACTTTTTGTGATGCGTCTTTGTAATTTCGCTGACCATGTTTTGTCCGGCAAACTTCGGTGTGTTAAATGGCCTTTTTGTGCTCAATAATGGTCTCACTGGTAAAGTTTCTTTATGTTGGTGTAGAAAGTCACATCCTGTTATATACAGTGCTAAGGTTTCTTAATAGCTCTTACCATAGTGGCTTAGAGTAAACTAAATTACAAGTCAGCCCCAGTAATTCATGGGGCATCCAGTTTCCAGACCCCGCCCCCTTTCTGGGGATAAAAAACCATACCCAAATCCCATTGGTTGTTTAAGTTTCCATTGTTTCCCCAATGGCGGAGCATGTTTGGCCATTGGGGACAATGGAACTTCACTCTGCCAGAGCAAAGAGGAGGAGGAATGCCACCGGGGGACCTCATCCTCCGCACTCTTGCTGTGGCCGGCCCTTTCAGGTAAGGCCAAGGGATACACCAGCCACCCGGTCCGCCCACCGCTTCCCCCCTCCTAGCAGCAACAGCACTCAGAGCCAGACAGATAGAGAGGCAGGGAACACCTCAAGTCCGGTTGTCCCCTAATCAGTGCAATCACATGCAGGCAACCGTCCTAGAAACAATGGTGGGCTTTTGCTGTATGCGAATGCTTGAAAGTGGCGGGATACCAACAGCCGCCCAATACAATTACAAGAAAATGAGGACTAGTACCACTTGTGTATTTGACCCGAGACAGAAGTAGAATGTTGCTTTTATAATGCGAGAGGGCATTTTATCATGGGGTAACGTAAGGGGATATGATAATTTGTGCGTCATGGCAACTAACCACCCCGTTTGCAGCATGTGTGCACTATAAGCACTAACCAATGCAGAACATGGCAAATGACACAGCTTTCAATTCCCTACTACTTCAGTTAGGCACGGGGCCCCTAGCAGCCAGTGTTGTTCTCAGACTTTACTTTTACTCTGCCTATGTCATTTCCTGTGTGATAGAGAAGCAGGAAGGGGAAGCCCCTTCAGCTGTTGGGTGTGTTGGACCTTTACCCCTCCTGCAGGAAGATTGAGGGAGAGGTGCTTTTGCTGTTTTGGCAAGTCTGGTAGCTTAAGCAGTAGGGAAGGAGGGGGATTTATCTGTGCAAGATGATCATCACACCAGTGTCGGAAATTATTTACTTCAACTTTTCCTGACATACGGCCAGATTCACACAATTTTTTTAATTAGTTGGGCTGGTACAAACTACTTTTCTTGTGGACTTGTTCCTAGGCAAGTCATGGTTGTGCATGGAAGTGGTAAAGCCAGTGCGAACTGATGTTTATTAAAACTTAAGAACTGGCTTGAACCAAGGTATAACTCAAGGTAGTTATCAACTCTGACCTCATGGAAAGTCAGCAGACAGGTTGACTAATCATTTCTGAATCTGGTCTGTCATGCAATTTGGATGCTTCATTTTGTGTAGGAGGGTGAGGCAAATCTGTGAAACTGTTTGAAGCAAGCAAAGTCATAGCCTGTAAGGGAGAGAATTGACATTGCTAATTAGGGAAAGCTGTCAGGTCTGTCACAAGTTACGTTACTCTTTGCTGGTACCGTCCCCTTGCGGGGCTTAACTCCTCTTCTTAAAAGCTCTTGTCTGTCATAGATCAATACATTCTATTTCCGTTCCCTAACAGAGAATGAAGAATGATGTTATCCTTCTCTGTTTTCTTCTTCCCTCCACCATTCCTGCCAAAAATGAGAATAAGAGTCTACGGTGTTTGTTTGCAGGTGGAGCACACGTAAGTTTATAAGGAAGTAGATGCAGAGAGAATCGTCTGAATGAAGAGACAACAGTTGGGCCCCCTGTGGTAGGACACACACACGTGGGATATTAAAAAACACAGGATCCCAAGTTGTTGTGTTGTTGTTGTTTGTTATACCATCACCATTTTATTATCAATGTACTTGTAACATGGTTCATAACGATGGCCCACAGCATGCACAGAAGCCCCCTGTTGGCTAGTGGTTAAATGCCTGTACTGCAGAGCCACTCACTTCAAAAAACCATAAGGTTTGCGAGGTTTCAAGACCGAGCAAAAGAAGGGCCAAGCTGGACTCAATCAGGCCTTGCATCCTTCTGAGGGTCGCTGAAAAGGAGTACTACCCAGATTGTTGGGGGGCAAATTTAGCTTACAGTTGTTAAACACTTAGACACTGCTTGGTTGGATATGAACGGTAATATAAATGAAGCGTGTTTGTTTTGTTGGTTTATGCACATGCACCATTTTATTAAACAAAGTGATAGGGCGGGCCCATTAGCAGATACTCCAACCTGCAGATGGCTGTCAGCCAATACGGAGAGGCCACTGATAGTTGTCTCAACATGTAAAATAACTCATGAAACCTGGTGATGTGAAAGAAGAACTGGAAGAAAATTAAATCGTCTGAGGATTGTTTTCCCTTAACTGGGAAAAGGGTTTGGACCATAAAATGTTTAATTACATGATAATTCCTAATGATTCAGAATGTTTCTTAATTTCTGCCCTTCTTGATTTCTCTTCCTTTCTAGGCTGTCTGATAGAATCATAGAATGTAGAGTTGGAGAGACACGGGCATCCGTCCAACCTATAATCTATCAAAGCATCCCTGACAGATGGGCCTCCACCTCTGTTAAGACCTCAGGAGAGATTCCACTACACTCGAGGGAGTTTGTCCACTGTGACAGCCCTTACTGCAGGAGTTCCTCCTAATGTTGAGGTGAATCTCTTTTTCGTAGTTTGCTTCCATTGTTCCGGTTCTTATAGTCTCTGGAGCAGCAGTAAAAAAAGGAACTTTCAAAGGTTACATAGTCCCAGGGATCAGTTTTGTCTAGTCCCTCGTTGTCTGTCATCCATCATTGTCTATCATGTCAGCCAGTCAGCACAATTTTACGTCAAAACAAACGGCTACACCCACAATGGCCTTGTTCAACCAACATGCTGGTACCAGATCAAGACGTAAGTTATTTGCCAAGGGATGATACACCTCTCCCGCCTGCAACAAGAATCCCCACAGAAACACCAACAAACACGTTTTAGGGCTTTCGGTGTCATTACCATTGTTCAGGACCCAGAACATGGAGCAACTCCAGAAAAGAGATTTGACCCTCAACATTAGGAGGAACTTCCTGGTGGGGATGCTTTGATTGAGAATGTCCTGCATGCTGGGGTGTGGACTGGATGGCCATATGTGCTCTTCCATTCTAGATTCTACCAGCCCATGGAAAGCAGACAAGAAATGTATCCTGGAAAGTTGAAAAATGGTCTTCGGGACTGTAGAGAATGTTAACCTGAAATGGTAGACTTCCATCTTAGAAAATCTTCTGAATCAATGGTCTGCGATTGAAGGTTTTTGGCTAGTCTAACTTTCAGTATCATGTTTGACTCAATTTCAGTGAATGTGGTCGGATTGAGGTGCTGGTAAAGCTTAGTAGATACATTCTCTCTCTCAGCCTAGAGGGCAGCAAGGCAAACCCCCTTTCTGAAAAAATTAATTGGATTGCCAATGAAAAGAACCCCATGGGTCGCCAGAAGGAGGAACCATAAGAAGGAAACCCCATGGGTCGCTTTTGATCACCATTAGTTGAAATAACTTGAAGGCACACAGCAACAAATGCTGGTAAGCTAAGCTAATTGCTGTAAAACACCCTGCTTAGTGAAAACGCACCAAAGAACTTTACTTCATGGCATTCAACTTTTTTCACATTCATTCAATTGCAGTACTTTTTGCTCTTAGAGTCTGAGGAAGTAGGCTCATGCTACCGAAACCCAACTTCTAACTCTTTATTTTGGTAATCTCAAAAGTGCTACAGAATCCACACTGAATACAGATTTGTCCAGACTATAAACATGGCTATATCCTGAATTTTTGCTCTTAGTAAACTAGCTACATATGCTGTTCTGTTAAATTTTGGTCCTAAAAACTTTGGATAAGGGTCGCAACCTGTTACTAAAGTAAATTAAACAACAAAATTCATTTTAGTATTTTTAGGTGGCTATTAATATATATTTCATTAGTGATACCTCAAGAAAGATAGCCAGTAACTTTTTTGAACATTTCGCTAAATTTAGTTGATTCAGACATCATAAATTTTTGTAATTGAGTTCCCAGGTGGGGATCTGTTTGCCTGAGTCTTAATGTGAAACAATCAGTCGAACAGTCAGGAAGAACCTTCTAGAACATGGCCACTTAGCCCAAAAAACCACAAAAAAAAATATGGATGCTGGCCATAAAGCCTTCGACTTCACAGTGTGAATAGTGCTGATTGGCTCAGCACAATTACAAAATGGATGTTTTGGATATTGTCCATGTAAATTTGTGTTTTTTCATGAAGTGTGGGAGCAGACTCTAGAATTATCATGATCATGTAACCATCATGACAGTTTTGTACTGAGTGCTTTCAATGGAAAGAGCTACGTGGTAGAAGGTAGTAATAGTTTGGGGGTTGTTAAACAAATCTCAGCCTCAGGATACAGTTTGGATACCATTATACAAAGAATCAGAATCCCCAGATGCTTGACGTAGTTCTACTATCAGTGTTTGGCTCCCGTTTTTCTTCTGTCTCCCAAATCCCTGGTAGACACAAGGCCGTTTCAAAGTTTAAGCTATACTAAACCTTCGGACATTACGATATCTCCTCCATGTACTTGTCCTCTCTAAAGCACAGAAAACGTTGTGAAAGAGAGAGTCACTTGTTTGCCTGAGTTTTCCTAGCCGGACTGGGACTATAGCTGTGAAAGAATCAGGAGCAAGTAGGTATATCTAAAAGCGTTGTACGGATATAGGAGCCCGTGCCTAAAAGAAGTAATTTTATCAACAGAGAATCACTGCAAGGTGAGATTAGGAATAAAACCTCAAAGCTTGCCTGGGTACTAGCACAACAATACATTACCTGCAACTTTGACCACAGAGTAGTGTTTGGACTGTTGTGTTTTCTGCTTATAGAGTACTGTGGGTTTATGATGAAACTAAGCTTGGAAATGGTGTCTAGACTTGTAAAAAGCAGAGCTTATTGGGATGAATTGACCTAGAGAAGGCACTGGACAATAGTGCGAGAAGTGCAAAGGAAGAGTGAAAGCTGGGTATATTCAGCCAGTGGTTTGGGACAGCATCTGAGAAAAGGCATCGTCTCCTTAACTCACGCTTGCTAATAAAAACAAAAAGGGGCAATGAGTCAAGGTGCAAGTCTCAATTCCAGTGTCCCTTCGGGAGTGAGATTTTGAGAAAAGAAGGGCAGCAGATGGACTGTCCTGGAAGGATGGACAGGCCTCAGAAAACAGCAGGTCTCCTCCCCTATATCTGAGGAACACGTGCTAAGTTGGCTACGCATTAAGTTGCCCACACAACAATTTATGGGATGAAAGGCTGGTTTTGTTCAGCGTTAGTTCGAATAAGCAGTAAAATCCATAGCTGTGGACTCAGGCCAGAGACGCAATGACCCTTACCTTTCTTTGCTTCTGTTCTGTTTTGTTGAAACATAAGATTTCCTTATTTAAAATGGAATGATGTGGTATTTTTCTGAAAGCAAATTGGTTGAAGAAGGTTGATTTGATTATCAGAAACTAATCTTGAGCATTAAGAAATGTGCAAGGTAATTAAAAACCTGTTTTGGTCTCTCTCAGTTTTTAAGCAGCTAAAAATTTTAAGTACCAGAAGTATTTCTTTATGAAGTCTGCTGCTTTCTATGAAACAGTACTATTAAGTGCAAACAGTTTTCACGCGTGAGGCTTACTTGTTCTTGAAACTCTTTGTGAATAGGTTTGTAGTGTCATTAATGAAGGATACAAGAGGCATTTGTAAATGCCAGTGCTATTGGCCCCCAGTCCTTACCAATGTTCCAGTCTCACATTGCATTGTACACCAATGCAAACCAAAACCTTTGGAGATATTTTCATACTCATGTTAGGGGCTTGTTCGGCACAAATATACAGTACAGTATTTGTTGCCTTAGTACTTCTTCTTCTGCTTCTTCTTCTTTTTAAAGTTGTTTTTCCAATTGGAGGAGTGTATATCTTTCATACTGGTTGTGCTCTATTCAATTCCGTAAAACATTTAGTTGTCTGTAAACCATAAGGAGTCTTTAACATCTGTAGAGCACATATTCCTAATAAGATTCGGCTTGGTCTCAGAATCTCGTCTGCAAAAAAAAGAACTGTCACTTTATTCCTTATTGTTTAGAAAAGTTTTATTTGGATTGCCCTCTTCCTCGAATGTTACCAGAGAGAGTAGAGTAAGGTCCAGGAAAACATTCATGGAAGCAAACTTAAGAACAGGAATTAATCAAGGCAATCAGATAGAAAGCCTATCTAGTCTGACATCCGCTTACCCAGGGTATCTAGCCAGATTTCCAGGGAAACACATAAGCAGGTTCATGAGAATAACATTGGCCCACCGTAGCAACGGGTAATTCTTCATTGGTCTCTATGTGCGGGGTTTCTAACACCATCTGTAACTTGGAAGTTGGTAGTCCAAACCTGGGATCTAATTAGAGAATCCAGATGCATAAATTACAAAGACATAGGCTTGTGAGGCAGGGGCTCAGATAACGGTATCTTGTAGCACCTGTTTATTTTTTAAAAAAAATATTGTAATTTGAAATTTAATATTTCTTATTACATACTACCATCTTGTAATAATTTGTTACACCTTCACATGTTTTTACATTACCTACCCCATAATCCCGTCTTTATCTATCATGTTTGCGATTTTCATTCTTATGTTATTTTAACAGACTTTCCTATCCAACCCCCATAACCGGAACTTTATCCATACAAGATTTTTACAAAAAAAGAAAACCATCTTTTCTTGTTAGCCCCTTTGAGCTAACTGAAAGAAAGAACCTGGAGCATAACGTTTGTCCACTTGAGTCTACTTCCCCATACTCATTATCATCATGCTTTGTTAATGGTGGATTTGGAGATTAATACACTGGTTGTAGTGTGAGTAGTCAAGAATGCCATTTGTTCAGATCATGGCATACCATTAATGTTATTGTAGTAGCACACCCAGGGCCCTAAGTCCACCAGTGCCGGTGTATCTTAAATTTTCATGAAATGGGGATGGTAGAGAGGCTCCTGTTTAGTGCTGGGGTAAGAACCAGGTTTAGAAAGTTCCCATAATTACACGTATCTCACAAAGATGTAATCAAGAACATAGTTGGGGTCCTAGAGGCGGTATTTGTCTAGGTATGTCCTGAATTGTCATCCAAACAGATTAGTAGAATTTAGAGTCCAGATTGTATATGGGATGGGCTACAGCCCAACTATCACCGGAACCCGGGTACCCCATTCTTGAACTAGACTACCTAGATTGAAGAGATATATAATTACTTTGAGTTGTCTCATTGAGATTGAATTCTGATTGCATCAGATTCCCCTCATTCGTTGTATTTGTAACACTGTTTTGTTGAGGCCTGGGGATGTATGTAGGATGCCTATTTTTGGTAACCTGGGGGTTTCTGACCTTAGGTAGTAAGTTATATGGCAATTCATAATCTGTAGATTCTGCACCAGACTGATGGCACAGGGCTCCAAGGGCATAGTCTGGTCTCATAGGACCCTGTGGCTTGATATTCCCTGCCCCTTTTTTTAGCCAAAAGATAAGGTCCTAACTCCCAATGTTAATCATCAATAACAAGATCCGGACCTGATTTCCTGATGGTTCAAGTTGGGTCTTGCTCTAGTTGGATACTAACAATTGGATTTAGCTCTGTGTAATTGCAGGTTAATTTTGGGAGGTGTAACCTCAGAACAGTGGCGCTTATATCTAATAGAGGTCATGTAGACTAACTACTTGAGATCTGTATGTTTAAAAAACAATTTCTGGTAATATACGGAAAGAACGTCTTAAGGTAGGCCCATTTTTGGTACTTCATTGGTGTAGTGGATCTATCTGCTGCCACACGTAGAACCCACCATTAAGAGTGGGGCGCAGTAAAAATACGAGTGAATATACTGATAGGTAGGATAACGTTCTTGGCCCTTTTGAATGTTAGAAAGAGACTATGGGTGGTGTGGTTGTGCATAAGCATTGTACTGACTGCCTGTGGACCTGATACTAGCCTAGATAGAATGTCCTGTCTGGAACAAAAATAATAAAAGGTAGCCTTGAGTCCTGCGTTGGAATCATTCAGAGACTACAAGCAGTAGTTGAATCCAACCTCTGTAAAGTGGAATAGTACAGTCATGACCATGTGTGGTGGCCTTTTACCTGTATATAATTCTGGAAAAAAAAAATCTAATGATCAATAGGGGGCAGGAATATATGTTAACTTACATACACCATGATTGTTGTCACGTGTCATATAGCCACGCTTTGTCAACAGATAATTTTAATGTCATTTCCATCAGTGAGACTAAGCCTAGATTAAAAAAATTAAGAGTAAAGAGCCGTTGTGCCTAAACTTGGCAAAAAAACTCATCAATAGCTCACTAATGTTCCCTCCTCTACGCAGTTGATATCCGCTATTTTTAAAAGAAATCCCAGTTATTTATAGTGAAGCGGAGAAAGCGAGTAATAATAATAATCCAAAGATTATTATATTTATCTCGCCGCCCTTTGCACCTCCGGGCGGTTTACCCCAATATAGAACAATACAATCACAACAATAAGCAAAGTTATACAATAGACAGTCATACCCTTTTCACAAGTACAATCTTAAGATAAAAGTCATTACAACAAATACAAACAGTGTAACCCACCCCACCCTCCCATACAGCAATAACCATACAACAATGCACAATAATCAAATAAAACATCCCATATAATACATAGTACAAGAAAAAAAGTCTAAAAAAACCAGCTAATAGCTGGATACAATATACTCATCGAGGGGGCTAGGATGACATTTTGCTCATGAGAAAACACATCCATGAGCAGATATAAACCCCATATACCAGACAATGTAAGAAAGCGCAACAGAGTAGGACTACTTCCCAAGTCAAACCTCTGTAGCAGAATGCATGCCTAATTGTGTCCCTTGCCCCCACCCGTCCCTGCGACAGTCGCGCAGTTGCGATACTGCGGGCCGTGAGTCCGTTGGCGGCAAGTCCTGGGGGGATGCACAGCTGCGCAGGTAGAATGCTCTCAGGAAGGCGCTGCCGGGCAAACAGCGTCACAAACACGTCCCGTCGAGGCCTTGGAGGGGGCAGGACGGGGAGGTTCCCCAGCAAGCTGGGGTTTTTATATGGCGTGCGCCGGCTGCCACCTGGACAACCCCCTCCCTCGGCTCCCCTCAGGTGGTTCCTGGTCTCCTCGGTCCTGGCAGCGCAGCCGTGAGGCCGTTGGCGTCAAGATCCGGGTGGAGTCGCAGTCTGTGCAGGTAAGAATGCGCTCTCTCCAGGCGGCCGCATCCCGGCAAACACGGGCACAACACAGTCCCTCGGGGCCTTGGAGGGGGCAGGTAGTTAGTATAAAGGGAGAATCTTGCAAGGTACAATCTTTGGCATCTGAAAACTAACAACAGCAGCTCCAGTCACCTGCCCCCTTCGTCCATGCCATTCCTGCTCCCCAGCCCCCTTTGTAGTAACAACACTTGTGCCAATATTCACAGCAGAAAAGGGAGGAAACCCATGTACTGCTTTCATAGTAGTGGCTGTGTTAGAAACCCTTTTTGCCTCATTAGATTGTAATATATACATTTTTTATTCTAGGAGTAAGACACCATTGACTTCATATAGTCATATAGATAGAGTTGGGAAGAGATCACAGGGCTATCCAGTCCAACCCCCCTGTCCATGCAGGAACTCACAATAAAACAGCCCGACAGATGCCATCCAGCCGCTGATTAAAGACCTCTCCAAGGAAGGAACTGCCGAGGGAGTTGTTTCCACTGTCAACAGCACTTACTGTCAGGAAGTGGGCAAGTGGTTAAAGCCTTACAGTGGGCAATCTAACCGTACTTTCCCTATTGTCACCTCTTCTTTCCTAGGCTTTTGTTATCCTTGGGCTTTTGCCAAATGGATGGGTCGAGACTCCTGCATGCTCATTCAACAAAAAAATTTAATGCCCACGAAAAGCTGCAGAAGCGAGCACATTGTTGCAACTTTAATCCATATTTTTTACTTATTTAATTTTTATTGAAATTGTAAAATTATACATATGACATACATTGGCGTGCGTGTTATCAAAACATGAGCAAACATATAAAAAAGAAATTTACATTCTAGCTCTAGCACAATTTTATAATGTCTCACAGTAGCTTAAACAATAATATTTCAAACTTTGTCCTAGGACTTCAAATAATAAACTTTGTAATATCCCGACATCTTTAGTGGTAGCACCGTATTGGTTCTACGACCTCCTTTGTTGTACCAAATCTTGAACATTTAGGACGTTTAACTAAGTATATATTCCCTATGACTTTTCCAAGCAATTGAACTAACAGTGAAATAAATTTCCTCCAATTTTGTCATCTATAACTAACAAAAAGAAAATTTCTATTTCACATGAGATTACTTTGAAATAAATATACCTTCCTTGGGCGTTATCTGTTATTGACTACTTACAAGTTGGTCCCTCCATATTTTGGCTAGGGTTAGGGGAACAAGAGACCCCCCGTGACTATGGAAAAACCACAAATAGCAAAAACAACGGTTTTTTTTTTTACCTGAGAGGACACCTCGCTAGCTAGGAATCTCTAAGGTCTCGCAGTGGCAACTATGTGGTCAAATGCCCACATACACTAAACCTAGAAATGGCCTGGAGTAGGCTAACAAAATGGGCTTTCATGCACTTTGAGTTAAAGTTACCACAGAGTTGCACTGGAGGACCTAACAGTCCCTAGAGAGAACATATTAATGAAATTTCTGTGAATAGCAAATCCGCAATATCAAGCCGCAAATATGGAGTGAGATTGTACTTAATAAGCTTTTAATATTATATGATATATATAATATACCTGCTTATCCCAGCGGTGAATTATTTTTACATTACACAAACATTTGTAGTTTTGAAAGATATGAATCAGATATTACTATGACACACATTGTTATTTTTCAGAGACAAAACAACTGTCTGAATTCTTCGACATCAGTACTAATTTCATCTATACAGTCGGCCTTCTCTCTGGCCGCTGCGACTGCACCTCGGCGCAAGGGCCAAGTGACGGGTTGGGAGTTCCAATAGGCCTCCAACAACCCCACCTGGCCCTTCACCGAGGAGCCGAGGAGGCCTCCCGGTGGCTGGCTGCTCCACCGCTCGGCCTCCGCTCCACCAATCCGGGGAAGGACGGGTGCTTCGCCTGGAGGCCAAGAGGCCTCCAGGAGCAACCCCGGCCTTACCCCCACCTTGGTGGTGTCAGCAGAGAGAGGCGAGGACAAGCGCATAGCCCCTCTGGCCGCCGCCTCAGCTGCACAACTCAACTCTTCCACCTACGCGTAATGGTCGGGTGGTGGGCCCGGAGGCCGTCGCGTCTCCAGTATCCCCCACGTGAGCCTTCATTGGGGTGGAAGGCCGAGGCAGCTCGGAGGCCCTGGTGGTGGTCCTCCGCCACGCCCACATCAGCTCCTATCTGCCACAAGTCGGGGAAGCTGGGTGCTGCCCTTTTGTAGGTGTCCAAAAGGCCTCCAGAGCATCACCCTGGTCTTTCCCCCCCGTGAGTGGTGGTTGTGCAGCGGAGAGGAGGCGAATACAGTGCAAGAGGTCTCCTCGGCTCCTCTGCCGCCACACCTGATCATAGAGGGCCGATGGTGGCCCCGGAGGCCTCTTGGCCTCCAGCCCCGCCCCTGGCCCCTGTGAGGAGGTGCTTGCGACGCGGAGAAGACAAGAGTAGTTCTCTGGTGCTGCGCCTCCACATCCTCGTCTTCTCTGCTGCTGCCACCTCGCATAAGGGCTGTGTGCTGCTCCTGCCTGGAGGCCTAGAGGCATCTGGGGCAGGCAGCCACCACCTGGGCCTTTCCGCTGTGGCAGCAAGAAGAGGCTGGAGCAACGCCAAGAGGCGTCCTCTCCCGCCGCCCCCGCCCGCCTCCGTGCAAGGGGCGGATGGGCGGGTTGGGAGGCCTCTTGTGCCTCCAATAGCCCCACTTGGCACCTGCTTGGAGGTCTGGCGACGGGAGGAGAGGAGTCTGAGGAGCTCTGGCGCGCATAGTCCGTCCGACTCCGCTCGCACGTTTGCCAGCCACATACCATGGCTCGGGGAAATGCTGGATTCTGCCCCCCTGGAGGGCCTCTTGGCCTCCAGAGCAGCACCCGACCTTTCCCCTGGCTGTTTGGATGAGGAGGTCGAGGTGGTAGGAGCAGCAACAACCAAAGCCTCGTCGGCCTCCTTACTGCCACTGCGTGCCCAAATGGGTCCCCGTGTGGGGGTTTTGGAGACTCTTGTCTCCAACCCACCCCGGCCCTTGCGCAGAGGTGGCCGTTGGCAGCGCAGAGAGGAGAATGAAAAAACAAGAGTTTAGGGGGGGGGAAAGCTAAAAAAAACTGTAATTTTTTTATTGGAAGAGACCAAAGCGTTTCGACATTGTCTCATCAGTGGTCCAAGAAGTAAGCCACCTGTCAGGTAAGAGCATGTGAAACCAGCTGTCCTGTTTGGTAAGAGTGGAAGGTCAACTAAGACCTTGAGTGTCGTGGCCTAAGCTGGGGTGTGCCACAAATCTTGTCAGCCTTCGCAGTTGGAATACATGGGAAGGCAAAGCCCCGCAAAATATATGGGGCGCTTGACCGTCGGCCACACCACACATCTGTGTGCCGCTTTGAACATACAGGTGGGGTAAGCCACCTCCGGGATACAAAAATACCCAGGTTACGAAATTTCCGGGATACGAAAATCCCATAGGAAATAATTGGTTCCGGGTTACGAATGTTTTTTTTTCTCGGGTTACAAAAAAAAATTTGGTGCTTTTTTTCGGCTTTTTCGGCACGAATCGCGGCTTTTCTCTTCCCTATTTCTTCTTCTCCTCCTTGTGTCCCCTTTAGCGCCTTGGCATTTCGGCTTACGAAGCTGTTTCGGGTTAAAAAAGTGGCTGGGCGGAACGAATTAATTTCGTAACCCAGGGAGCTGTACTGACAAAGAGACTGTACATAGCCCCAAGGCAGTGTTGTTTCCTTTGGCTGGACATATATCTTACCACAGTTTTTGGGGATCGGCTAGAATTTTAATAATATTTTGAGCAGATTTTAGATCAGAACTTTTTTTTTGAATGAGAAATACAAAGGATGTCCTCATTATTGTTATGTTACAATCCTAAATATTAATAACCTATTCCAAGAAAAGCTGCCTAGTAAAACTTTCAGGTTTGTTGTGATATAACATGTAAAGAACTTAAAGAAGTGCACTTATTGATCTTCAACCGCCAGCTATTAAGTAGATTCGCTAAAGAAAATATACAGAACGTAAAAAGAACCATTGGGTTTTTTTATTATTCTTATTGACTATAGGAGGGCTTCAGAAATTGTGGGCAGGGATCATGTTCACATGTTCTAGAAAACATGTCCTGTGGAACAATCCAAAATGACTTAGAGCATCCACCCTTGGCGGCCGTTCTAACAATGAACTTTGTGCAATTGTTAAGTTAATTTCTAAGAACATAAAAGTCACTGACTGAATCAGGGGCCCAAAAACTCATTTAATCATCCTAGCTTTGCCTACCCACAAGCAGACAGGCAGATGTTCTGTGCAAATAGCAGTGAATGATTTATGATAACCCTCGTCCGCTCTTTGTTTCTCCAGCAACTGGGGAGCGAATAGCCTCAGTTTGCTTGTGACAAACTTGGAAAACAACACTGGACAAAACTTCCTGCTCCCTTCCGCTAAGAAGCAAAGCGGTGACCAGATCAAATGTAGGAGTTTTCTAGATGTAATCCATACTGTGATATGCCTTGTTGGTTGACAAAAAACCCAGAGTTTGTGCGTGCATGCCTCATCTTTCACACAGTTCTTGCTTCTTTTCCCGATCTCCCATACCAGGGTCCCTCGAGTGAAGTGGTATAACTATGGACACTCATAATCAGGGAGGAAAGGAAATTGCTGGCATCTCCACACATGAGATATCGGTTGCACCAATGAGCCTCAGGGTCTTAACACCAGATTGGTTAAATGTAATGCATAACCAGACCAAAATGTTTGCATTAATCAACCTTGACTACTACTGTAAGAAAAGCAGTCTAACTAATGTTTGCATAGCTTGGTACTCTCCCACTCCCATCCCCCTCCCTAGCGCATATTTTGGGCATAGCGCGATTTGGCCGGCTTCTCTCTGGTTTTTCAGAGACATTATAGTGATTCGTGTTTTTTATTTTCTAGCAAGAATATCAGTTCGAACCTGATTAAATTTAGTTTAGAGCTCTCCAGCAAAAACTGTCAAAAGCAAAAAAAATAATAATCACCTCTTATCTACCATTTCATATAAGATGTTGCATTGAAGTATGAACCCGGAGGAAAACTACCTAAATTACTTGAGACAGCCACAGATGCCATTATGTTTTCTGCAGTTATAATCCTAGTAACAGTTCAACTGCGTATTTGTAGATAGAAAGAACGCATAATAAAAGCTTATTAACTAGTACAGTGAAGTATACGCCAAATAGTGCTGGATGCTTTAAAAATGAGTGAAAAGCTTGTAATTACTACAACTACATTGAGGTACAAGCACAAACGAGGATTCTGATATAACTTGGAGGGAGTTCATGACAAATGAGAACACAAGGTTCTTCCCAGTGAGCATTCGCGTAAATAAAACTGATTTTCAGTAAACATGGTTTTAGGTCAAACTATTTTTGTATGTATGTTGTAACTGAGCT
>NC_056522.1:367255261-367279379 GCF_019175285.1 Sceloporus undulatus | reverse complement strand
TTTGAGCAAAGCCTTTCCCACACTGCTGGCATTTGAATGGTTTCTCTCCTGTGTGGCTTCTCTGATGGAACACAAGACCTGACTTTTGAGCAAAGCCTTTCCCACACTGCTGGCATTTGCATGGTTTCTCTCCTGTGTGGCTTCTCTGATGGACCAAAAGAGCTGACTTGTAAGCAAAGCCTTTCCCACAGTGCTGGCATCTGTGAGGTTTCTCTCCTGTGTGGCTTCTCTGATGGAACACAAGGTGTGATTTTTGAGCAAAGCCTTTCCCACACTCCTGGCATTTGTAAGGTTTCTCGCCAGTGTCGATTCTCAGTTGTGTCTCAAGTTCTTCTAAGAAGAAAGACAAAGGCAGATAAGATTGATTTTAGCATTAAGAGAAGAGGAGCCCCTGGAATCTACAATGGAGCTAAGCAATATCAACTAGGACAAGAAACATAAGAGATGAAGGAGTTTCTGTGTCCCCTTTCCCTCTCTTTCTTCAAAACAGATAATTGCAAAATGAAACCTCTCAAAATGCCTGAAAATAAGGACTTGGGCTTGTTCGCACCAGTTTGCTTAACCAGTTGTTAAACTGATTCAGTTTCGCTGCTGCCTCACAATACTCAAGGCAGCTCTTCTGGCTCTCTTATGGACTTTCCCAGAGTTCCCTTCCTCTCCAAACAGAGCTAGACTATCTTCACTTTGCTCCTGCCCTGCGCTCCTTGCAGAATTTCACCTTCAGCATCTCTTCCCTGCCATTCTAGTTTTCATATTCTCTTTCACAGACACAGTCAGAGAGAGAGACATTTTCAGTTGCATTTGGTAATATAGAAAGGACAATAAATATAGAAATTAATCCATAGCAAAGGCTGAAAAAGGGATATTTATAATCCTCAACTAGAGAGCTTCAGTGCTTCACTAGGCTACAAAATACAAGATTCCCTAAGATGTTGTTCTGACAATTAAATTAGAATCATAGTGCTATGACAGTGCCTTATGAAAGGAAGGATGCCAAGTCTGCATAGAAAGGGACATGGATTTTACTTTCTTACCCAAGGAGGACACATTCCCATAGTTCTCCATCATCACCACCTCATACAATGCTCTCTGCTTCGGGTCCAGCAGTTGCCATTCCTCTTTGGTAAAGTACACCGCCACATCATTAAAAGTAACCTGCAACACAAAGAAGCCCTCATCCAGGGAGGTCTAACCAACATGGGAGGAAAACACATGTTGCATCCCAAATATTATTTGATACCCTCAAAATACAGCTGGAGTGTGGTATGTCTTAATATTTAACAATTATTGAATATCTCTTTTACTGAACTCAGCGAATGTTGGAGAATAGTGCATGTGGAAAAACTGAAGTTAAAACCTGGATTTCTGATGAACTAGATTTCTCATGTGAAGGGAGGTTTTGTTTAGCATGTGGAAATTGTACCATGTGGGTATTCACAATCTACATTACCAACCAGTAGAAATCTAGGGCTCACCCAAATCGGCAGTGGTTTTGGATCCCAATGTCTATGGTCAAATACTTTTAGCACATAAGTCAGAGAACCCCACAAAATTCTATTCCCATTCTTTACAATAAAAATATGAGAAGCACAAATGAAATCATTAGGAATTGCTTCCTTTCATGATTCCTCAAAACCAGCTTCCTGAGTCAGGTGCCTCCCACTTCCAAAATGGTGGACCAACCCTGCCTCATATCCCTGGGTTTAGTGCTAACATAGACATAGACAAGGCCTTCCCGACAGTCTCTGAGGGAGACACTGAGGGACCATCAATGGCAGGAAGCACCAGCCCTGGCCCTGATTCCCAGGGAGCAGAAGCAAGGACAAGATGGCCGGAAGCAGGGGGTCAACTGAGTCAATGAAGGACGGAGGATGACCTCTGAAGGAAGAGAAATCCTTCTGCCCTTGGTAACAACCATTGGGGATTCTATGCTGAGACCCCTCCCGATGGCTGGATTGCAAAGGAGGGAGTCAATATTCACCTTCTTCAAGGTAATCCCTCCTGTAGTTTTCTCCAGAGGTTTGCTTTTATTCCTTCTTTTGGGGGCCATTTTGGAGAGATGCACTCCTGCAGAAAGAGCAAATAGAGGGGTTTTACATCTCCACATATTTATACAATCTTTCATGGACCATTGAAAAATAAATTGAAAAGTGCTGAGAGAAAATCAAGCCTGAATTTGCCATACCAGACAAAATGATCAAATTGAAGCTGTTCTACTTTGGACACGTTGGAAGATGACAGAACTCCTTGAAAAAGATTATGACAGACAATTAAATGGAAGGTGACAGGAAAAAGCAAAGAACACACTGCAGGTGTATTTATTCATGAAAGCTGGGCTTCGTTTGCCCCGAAAGAGCCCTCTGTGTTCAGACAGAGACCCCTTCCCAAGAGCCATGGCTATCTCTTTTCAAGACTCCAGAGGGGCAGATGAGGCCTTGCAGCCACGGAAGCCCCATGCCTCTTGGGGGGAGAGAAAGGGGCTTCCTTGCTTTCACCCCCAAGGCTCTCTCCCTATGGAAGATCCCTCAGACCCCCAGCATTGACTCCAAAAGAGGGCTCTTCCCCATCCTTCTTCTCCCCAGCTTCTCTGGGCACCCACCTTCCCTTCACCACCAAGAAAACCAGAAGGAACCGTTATTCACAACTGGCCAACAGTCAAACCCAACAGCCTTTTAGAATTCCGTTCAAACACTCACCCACTCACTCCCAGCATTCCATACTTTCACCCCTCACAACAGATGACTGATGTATGGCAATTACCATAAATGACATCCATGTTCATTTCCTTACCTTACCTTCTCTAATAAACATCTACATTTTAAACAAAGGTCCATAATGTCCCTTAGGCCCCTTTCCCAGCTCCTTTGCACGATACCTGATCATCTCTGGAGACTCTTCTTGGTCCCTTGGGGGGAAAGAAGGGAGTTGACTTCTTTTCCTTCTTGGAGGAATGGGGGTGGGATCTGGAGGTCATTGGGAAAAGAGCCCCCTCGGAGCCCCCTGGAAGACAAAGTCAGGGGTCTTGGGGGTTATTGCTCTTCTCCATTGGGATTGAGAGGGAGCACTGCCATGTGAACAGGACTGGATGAAAACTGAAAGGGATGATGGGATGACGCATCTTTTCCCATTTGGCCTCAGGCAGAAAGGGAAGGTGAATCTGCCCTGTTTTTCCTCTGCATTTACCCCCCTTGGAGAGTGTGTCTCTGTCCTCCTCCCCCAACAGAGAAAACGGATGTAGTTTTTGGATGGGATGCAAGGCCCTCTGAGCATTCTCCAGCTGCAAGGTGCCATTGCAGGATTCCCTGTCTGAAGACTTCTCCATCCTTCCTCTATTTCTGCCATGCTGCTTCCCAGTGGAACAGAGAAAGAGCAGGGAAGCAACTCAGAGATTGAGGAATGATCTGGACTTGGAGGAGGAAGGAGATGGGGGTCCACACACTGAACAAATGCATCCTCCCTTCCCTTCCCCCTCCCAGCTGCATTGCTTAAACTGAAGTTGCCTAAGATAGCCAGAAGAACTTCATCCAAAGGTATTAAAAAAACTGGAAGAAGTAATCTCAGAACCACTGTCAGTACTCTTGGAGAATTCCTGGAAAACTGGAAAGTCCCAGCAGACTGGAGGATGGCAAATATGTTCCCCTTCTTTTAAAAAAGGGTGGAATGAGGACCCAAATATTGACTGCCCAATCAGCCTGGCTTCAATTCCAGGAAAGATTTTAGAGCAGATCATGAAAAAAGCAATCTGTACTTTGAAAGAAATGTCATGATCACTAAAAGTCAATATGAGTTTGTTAAGAACAAGTCATGCCAAATAGAGTTTTAAAAAGAGTCAAATATGGGCTCGTCTGTTGGATGAATTTGTAATTGTTTGACCGATGAAACCCAAAGGGTCTCAGCAATGGCTCCTCTTCCTCCTGGAGAGAGGCGGAGAGCAGGGTGCCACAGGGTTCTCTCTTAGACCCAGGTCTATTCCACATCTTTATCAAGACCCTGGATATAGGAGTAGAGGGCATGCTTGGAAATTTGCGGATTACACCAAATTAGTAGGAGTAGCCCTCCAGAGGACAAGATCAATATTCAAAATGGTTTTAATGGATTAGAAAGCTGGGCCAAAACTAGCAAAAGAATTTCAACAAGGGAAAATGCAAAGTACTGTACTGAGGTGGAAAAAAAATGAAATTCACAGATATAGGATGGGGGACACCTGGCTGAAAAAAAGTATATGCAAAAAGGATCTAGGTGTCCTAGCAGATCACAAGTTGAACATGAGTCAACAGTGTGATACGGGAGCCAAAAAACCATTGCAGTTCTAGGCTGAATGAATAGAAGTATAGTCTCTAGATCCAGGGAAGTAATAGTACCACTCTATTCTGGAATACTGGATCTGGTTCTGGGCACCCCAATAGAAAAAGGATGTTGAGAAACTGAAGTGTGTCCAGAGGAGAGTGGCCCAAATGGTGAAGGGTTTGGAAACAATGCCGTAGGAGGAGCGAATTGGAGAGATGGGTATGTTTAGCCTGGAGAAGTGAAGGTCAAGAGGTGGCATCATTGATATGTTTAAATATTTGAAGGGATGCCGTAATGAGCATGGAACAAGTTTGTTCGCTGCAGCTCCAGAGAATAGATAACAATGGCAATATCCAGAAAGGGGAAAGAAGCCAATTTGGTTCCTAATATCTATCCCTCTGAAAACATAGAAATGCCCATCAGGAAAAGGACCAGGGCAAAGGCAGCCCAGTGAGTGGCTGAGGAAATGGACAAAGCCAACCTGGTTCTTTTGGAGAAGAGGAAAGATGGCACAGCTGGGCCACACCTGCACCATTGAAACCTGCAGGTGAAGGGCGTGCTCCAGCCTCAATATGAATCCCTTCAAATATTTAAACAAGGCTTTAATGTCACCTCTCAATCTTCTGTTCTCTGGTCTAAACAGCCCCAGCTCCCTAAGTCTCTCCTCATAGGCCTTGATGCTTTCAGACAATCTCAGAGCAGCTCAGGCCTAGCACAGCGTGGCACATCCAACTTCCAGAGCAGCCTCCTGAGAGTGGAGTGGCCAAGGCCCAGGAGAGGAATCCATGCCTTTTGGTCCACCAACGGCAAGGTCTCTTGGAGGCCTCTCCCTCTTCCAAGTCCCCCACAGACTTCTTGTCCAGTCCCTACTTGCTCTTTTCCAAAAGCGACCAAAGCCCTGATCATGTCTCTGTCGGCCTCCAAGTGGCTTCTTGTCTTACGAGGATTCCCTGAACTTCACAGGATTTCCTTAGGCAAGGAATCCTCTTAGGTGCTTTTGCTCTTGCCTTCCTCTGAAATCTTGCCTGCAGCTCCTGGGACTCCTTGGTGGTCTATCATCCAGGTCCCATCCAGGACTGATTCTGCTTAGCTTCCAAGACCAGACAATGAAGTTTATCGCATCACAGCCTGTAACATTCTCATTGAGTTCCGGAAACGTTATGAGAGGAAATGGTTTGGGAATGGGAATCATTGCATTTGAGACGTTATAATGAGATAATAATGTTACAGGAATGCATTTTACTGCACAGTACCTTCCTTTGAAAGGGTTTCTTGTCTGCGTACGTTCTCATATCATCCCACTGTCACGCATGCAAGAGAGGCATTTGGAGAGGCATGATACCATGATATCATCACTCTATTGTCTTTTTGACCCGGAAAAGTTCTGGTGACCTGCTGGTGGGGTTTTAAAATGGCATCTAAGAAAATTTTTATCGATTTTATGTGCACACTTGTGGAGAAAGAACAGGAGCAAAAGAGAAGGAGTCACATTGCCCGGAGCCTTGTCCGCACAGCGCAAAGGAGGGCTTCATTGACTAGAATATTACCTTTGCCAGGCAGTGGCAAGGTAAATGTATTGGGTTGCCTAGCTTGGTTAGCCACCTTGCCTCGCATCCCACGTTGGTGGGTGCGACCCTGTGAGCAGTCAAATTGGTGGTGTGACAAAGTCCTGAAGCAATGGGATAACGACATGTGGATATCTAATTTCTGCATGACAAAAGACACACTTTTTGATCTAGGTATTGGGGGCACTGCGCTCCAGTGGTTCCATTCCTACCTCTCGGTCAGATTCCAGATGGTGATGCTGGGGGAGAGCTACTCTTCCAAGAGAGAGCTGACATCTGGCGTCCCTCAGGGTGCCATTCTGTCCCCCATGCTTTTCAACATTTACATGAAGTCACTGGGAAAGATCATCCGGAGACATGGGGCTTGGTGTCATCAGTACGCTGATGACATCCAAATTTATTTCTCTATGTCCCTGACTATTGCAGTGACTAGAGATGGTATCTCTCCTCTGGATGCCTGTCTTGGATCAGTAATGGGCTGGATGAGAGAAAGCAAACTCAGACTGAATCCAGAGAAAACGGAGGTACTCGTGATAGGTACCCCAAGTCCATGGATGGGGTTTTGTCACTCAATCCTGGATGGGGTCCCACTTCCCCTAAAGGATGAGGTTCGCAGTTTGGGAGTACTCCTGGATCCGTCCTTATAATTGACATCCCAAATAGATGCAACGGCCAAGAGTGCTTGGTATCAGCTTTGGTTGATATGCCAACTGCATCTCTACCTGGACTGAAAGGACCTTGAAGCAGTAGTACTTGCACTGGTAATCTCTCGGTTAGATTTCTGCAATGCGCTCTACTTGGGGCTACTCTTGTACCAAATTCAGAAGCTTTGATTGGTTCAAAATGCAGCAGCCAGATTGGTCACCGGAACATCTAGGTTTGACCATATAACACCAATACTGAAATCTCTTCAATGGTTGCCAATTAGCTTCCGGGTGCAATACAAGGTGTTGGTTACAGTATTACCTTTAGAGCTCTACATGGCTCAGGCCCAAGTTACTTGCAGGAGCGCTTCTCCCTACATAATCCGCCCCGCACTCTTAGAACATCTGCCACACCCCCCACGCCACTGGGGAAGGAGCTGGTGGAGGATTACTTCTGCCGCTGCCCTCCCCGCCATCGGGGAAGAAGCTCCCCAGAACTGCGGAGGACTGTCTTGCTGCTGTGGCGGCGTTTTACCAGGGGGGAGGGGTCAGTGAGAGAGGCCCCTCCTGAAAAGCCGGCTCCCCGGCCTCCTGAGGGACGCTGCCACACACCCCACGCCACCGGGGAAGGAGCTGGGAGAGCTGGTGGAGGACTACTTCTGCCGCTGCCCCCCCCCCACGCCATCGGGTGGAACTTTTTTTCCCCCCTGCTATTCGTAAAGGGGTGTTTTCATGTATTCTTAATTGTTTTATAGCATATGATGTTTGTACAGGGGGGTTGTAATTTGTGATCTATGATGTTTTAACTGTTGTATTATTGTTGTTCACCGCTATGATCCTTGGAATAGTGGTATATAAATAAACCATATTATTATTATTATTATTATTATTATTATCTGTGAAGTTCTTACTAGAATATTATAATACAAGGTTAATGACAACTTCACATAAGGCATTCACTGCCGCGGCCCCAAGATTATGGAATGACCTACCGGAAGAGATCCGTCTCATTACTACCTTAGAGGCCTTTAAGAAGGCACTCAAAACGGATCTCTTCTGACAGGTTTATCCACTGAATTCCATATAAAAAGGTTATGACGACTGCTCTTCCTTGACTCTGATTTTTGGCTAATGGATGAATTGTAATTTTTAGAGAACTATTAGGAATTCTTGATAAATTCAGTGTTAGTATTTTATTGTTGCAATGATTGTAAATTGTACTAAGTGTCTTTTAAGGTTGTAATCCCGCCTCAATCCATTTGGAAGCTGTCAAGCCCACTGTTGTATAGGAAGGTGGCTTCCTGTTTCGAGGTTGGTGAGTCCACAGCTGCAGAAATTGCCATTGAAGTGTGCCTGGGAATGGAGAAGCTGTTACCAAAGATAACAGCTTGGAAACTATCATACGGTGGGTCTAATTTTCTTTATATTATTTCTAAGCCAAAGAATATCTTGGTTACATACAGTGTGTATGTGTATATACATATATATACCTACCACATAGGCATGAATGTTTGTAAATAAATAACATTAATATTCTTACAACAATGTTTTATGGTAATTTTCACTATTAAATAAGAAGTACTTGTAGTTACACAATATTTGTCGGTGTGAAAGAATTGTCCTTTTTAATTTATGAAAATTATAGTGGCTGCTATATCACCATAGAAAATGGGTTTTTTAAAAATTAATCAGAGTTTACAATATATCTTTTCAGATTATGGATGGTTTCCAAAAGCTTGGATTTCCGCACGGCACTCATATCACAATCAGTCCCCCCCCCCAGGAAGGAGAGAAGAATATTATAATTGCAAGCAGGGGTTTTCTGTGGTATTACAAGGCATAACAGATCTCACAAGGTGATTCATAGATGTTGAAATAGGCAATTCCGGGAGATCACATGACAGTCACATTTTTATAAATTTAGCGATCTGTCAAGTAATGTATGAAGGCTGTTTTGTTCCGGGAAATCCAACACTGCCTGTGAACAATGTCGCCATTCCACCCTTGATAATAGCGGATGGTGCATACCCCATCAGGAGATGGCTGATGACCTCATATCGAGGAAAATTGTGCCCCAGGTAACTTGCCTTCAACAATGCTCTTTCCAAGTCCAGATCTGTGGTAGAGAGAGCTTTTTCCAGATTGAAATCTAGGTGGGGTTGCCTTTCTGCTAGACTTACGGTGAAGGGGGAAAACTTTATTCCAGTAATATCTGCCTGTGTGATATTGCATAATATCTGCAAGACAAGGGGTGAAGTGCTGGATCCAGATGTTGAACCTCCATCTAGAATTGATCTCCCCCCTTTGGCAGAGGACATAAGAGCACTCACAACTAATCACAAACAGCAGGGACAAGCTGTAAGGTCTGCAGTAACAAATATTATTTTGGGTCGCTATAAACAAAGCATTATGATTGATCTTTAATATGGTATATATTTTCAAATCTCAAATTTGTACTTCAACCATATTGCATCTGTTATGGTTTTTGGTAAGTGCATACAGTTGGAGAAGAGTTCTTGATCTGAGAGGGTTTGGACTGGGAACAAAATAGAATTTGTGTGTTGGCCATGGTAATGGTATACTTTGGCTTTAGAGGAGAGTTCCTGTTTCTTAAAATGTTCTACTGTGAAACATGTTTATCCTTTTCTCAATGGTTTGTTTTCAGAATTGCAACAACCAGGAGGTACAGGTGATATAAACTTCAATAAAGGAACCATTTGAATTCCTCCGAGGCTTGGTTGTTGCCATCCCATGAACAGTGGAAACCTTGTTATACACTGGGGTTTTGTTCCAAGGTCCTCCATGTATAACAAAATCCTTGTATGCTCATTTACCATTAAATATAATTATATTTACAGTTAAATTTATTAAATGTATAGTTTCTTAGAAGATTTTCAGACCTTGGATGCTTGAAGCCATTTTAAAAAACTATATAGGAAGGGCCAAATGTATAACCCTTTGCATTCTGACTGTACAGACCAACATCGCTGTGCACTGTTTCACAGTAGCAACACAGCATTATGCTATCTCTTTAGCTTGGTTTCAATTTCCTTTCTTTCAGTATGTAATGCAACCAAATTATGTCATCTAACTGTTATACCATTGCTCTGTTATTGGGGGGAAATGTGCAAGAAAAGTCTGTGCAGGAAATAAAAATTACTAACTTTAATCCTAAGCACAATGTGATTTTTCATAGAGTTCATTTAATACTACAAGCTTTGATTTGATAAGCATCCGGTTCTGTAACAGAAAACACATCTCATTCACACTGTGGTGGAAATTCCTTGCTGAAATAAAAAGCCATAGAAACATGGAGTCCATTTGGTTAAAGAAAAATAGGTTTTTAAAATTGAGGCTTGGAGTTTAGAAAAAATTAGAGCAAAGGAGTAAAAAGAGCATCATGACCCTTAAGAAGCTGGCACCAACAAAATTAGACATAATATACACAATTTAAGATAAGGATACATTGTTGATGTTCAGAAGCAAGGTTAGGATGAATTCCACTGAATTCCTACAGGAGGGGGTAAGGAGTGATGATGCAGTTTTAATGTATGCATGTATTTCTGTTCTGATTGTAAGAATTCTGTATGTTTAAATTGTAATTAGCCAATCAGGTGTATTGAAGAAGCTTCTTTGTCTTCAATAATATAAAAAGAGCCATTTTGTCTTGTTTCGGATCTCAGCTTTTTGGAACTTGAATTCCACTGAGTTCAATGTTTTACTTTGTCGACAACTGGAAATAAACTTATGGATTTTAAATTTACTAGGTCCTCTTGCCAATTCTTTGCTCTGTCAGACCTAGATCTTTAAGTTTCCTGAAATTTCTGTTACAACATGATGTTGTGAGGCTTTGATTTAAATTGTTAACACCAGTATCAGATATGTCTATAGATTTTTTAGACATTTTTTTCCTGTTTGAAATGTAAGTTGTACCACACCATCATTATAGACAACACACCAGTCTTGTGACCAAATAATCATATTTTCCAGTTTAACAGTGACATGTCTGGTTAGTTATACAGCAGTGCATAATAAAACACTTATTGAACTTTCACTTGCGGTTTGTTGAAATTATTTCCCTATGCAGCCGTACACTATTACATGTATAGTGGTGTATCTTGGAGTACCGCTAGGAGAGATCATCCAGAAACATGGGCTGCGGGGTTATCAGTACACTGATGACCCCCAAATATGCTTCTCTATGTCCCCAACTGTTACAGTGACTGAGGATGACATCTCCCCTCTGAATCCCTGCCTTGAATCAGTACTGGGCTGGATGAGGGGGAAAAAAACCTCAGGCTGAATCCAGAGAAAACAGAGGTACTTGCCATAGGATCCTTAGGCCTGGGGAAGGAAATTAGTCAACCACTCCTAGATGGGGTCACACTTCCCCCGAAGGATGACGTTTGCAGTTTGGGAGTACTTCTGGATCCGTCTCTACGTTTGTCATCTCAAGTAGATGTGACGGCCAGAAGTGCTTGGTATCAACTTTGGTTGATACGCAAACTGCTACCCTATTGCGACCGAAAGGACCTTGAAGCTGTAGTACATGCTCTGGTAATCTCTCGTCTTGATTTTTGCAATGCACTCTACATGGGGCTACCCTTGTATCAAGTTCGGAAGCTCCAATTAGTGCAAAATGCGGCTACCAGGTTGGTGAACGGATCCTCGAGATTTGACCACATAACACCTATTCTGAAAGATCAACACTGGCTTCCAATTAGCTTCTGGGCACAATACAAGGTGTTGGTTATTACCTTTAAAGCCCTACATGGCTTCGGCCCAAGTTACTTACGGGAATGCATCTCCCAATACAATCCGCCCCACACTCTTAGAAAAAATGGGAAGAAATTGTTAGAGATACCAGCATCCAAATATGTTTCTACTTCCCAAAAAGCATTTAGTATAGCAGCCCCCAGACTATGGAATGGACTCCCAGAGGAGATCCGCCTTGCTACCTCCCTGGAAACTTTCAGGAAGGCGGTTAAGACAGAGCTTTTTTGATGTGCATACCAACCTGACTTTCTATGAATTACAGACTGTTTCTGTATGGAACGAGAGCATCTGACCCCATCATTGTTGTTTTTATGTTTTTACCTGTGGTTTTAACTTGTGTGGTAATAATATTGTAATGTTTTAATTGTATTTTTAAAACTCTGTCGTGATCCCGCCTCGATCCAATTGGGAGAGGCAGGAAGATATAAATAAACTCTATTATTCTTATTTTAAAAAAAATTAACGTAACTGTGAGAAAAAATAAATTCTTTGGCAGAACTACAGTCATCAGTGACTGATTCTTAACATTTGTATAGTCAACTCTGCTAAGGGTGTGACAGTACCATGGCCTTATTTCTGTATTTGCGTTTGGCTTTAACATGCACAGGAATAAACTTGTAAACATTAACAACATGTAAGAAATAAGCTTGATTACCATTTTCAAATAATTCTCCTAGGGGGAATAAATCTGTTTTTTCTTCCTAATTCTTCCCACTCTGGAGCAACATGCCTGGCTGTCCAAAGTAACTGTTTCATCTTGATAGTACTATTCTCACACATCGCACTTTGACCAACCAAATCTAAACACATTTTCCCATCATTTACTAAATTAATTGTGTCTGGAATAATATCTACATCATTTAAAGGCTCAATGTAGGTTTCCCCATCAAGCATTTGATTATTATGACTCTCAAATTTCCTCTCGGATCATACGTGCAGAACATGTTCTGCTTGATCATGGACATAGTTTCCCTGAGTGTCATTAACAGTTTCATAAGCTAAGGGTTGCTCCTGTGCATTATGTGAGGAAATAGATGCCGGGCTGGAAAATAGGCGGACAGCCTGAGGGGCCTTATGAGATGTGTTTGCATTTCCCACTAACACCCTCCTCCTAAATCTTGTACTGTTGGTTCTGTTATAATCATGTACAGTCTGCCAACTATGCCTTCCTTCCGTCTTGCTAAGAATTTTCTTTCATTTTGAATTTGTTCTTTATACAGATTTGTCATGGACTCCATGCACTCAATCATCCTTAGCCTATCTCGTTCACTACTCTTAACATCCTCCTTTAGGATATTTACAAGTTCGGTTTCGATTTTTCTACATTCTTTCAGACTCTCATTAATAATCTCAAAAAACGTTCTTGTGTCTGCCTTGAGAGGAGTGCGTCCTTGCTTGCACTTTGCATGATTGAATGGGCTATATGTTCCCATATTCTAGGTTTCTGTTTCTATTTCTGTTGCAATGCAGTCAGGTTCCCGGAGACATTGTCAAATTGTTTTGTTGGTGTATTATTATCTACAAATTCCAACAAGAAAAAAATCAATGTATAGCAAAGGATAAGTACTTGGTGAGTTAATACTAAACCAGTAATAGATAACAATTTCCATGTAGTCCTGTGATATTACCTTGAGATCTACTGCCAGTGATTTCTGAGGTTTTGTGTGTTCCTCCTTCATGGACACCCTGTACATCTTCTGTTAAAATAAGCAGTACACCCTAGCAATAATATTATTAATAGGGAAGCAATCTCCACAATAGTTAAACAACTTTACAGCTATTCATAAACATAATCGATTCCACAATTACCTGCCTGCTCTTCTACACCAGTTTCAATTAAGGTTATAGGTAAAGTGATGACAGTGTCTTCATCTACATATGTCTCATCAGAATCTGAAACACACAGGGACACATTTTTAGTCTAACACTAGTAAACATTAAATCTAGGTTTAAAATGCACATGTAATTTATCTGGTAGTGAAAAATAGTGGAACTTGCCTTCATCACATCCTTGTGTGTTTACAAAGGGCTGGCTACTTCCCCCCTGGAGCAAATCTGTTGTTGTTTGAGCTATCTGAAAGGAACCACTGCTGTTTTCATCTGCAGTATTCTCCCTAACAAAATACAAACTTCTGGACAATCTGTTTGGGGCGATGCTCACATCACCATGGAAAATATCATCCAATTCTTTATAAAATGGGCATGTGATAGGCTGTCTGCCACTCATCTGGTTGTGCTTGAAAACCCTTCTATATTCAAATTTTAACTTTTGGGGTTTAGATCTACACTCCTTTGCTGTTCTATGATGTTTTCTTTTTGCCATTTCCCGAGAGACCTCTTTAAAAATATCCAAATTTCTATGGTTGGCTTTTAGTTTACTTTGCAGCCTAAGTTCAGACCAGATTTCCAACAGAGATAAAACCTCGTCAGAATTCCATACTCGTCCTCTGGGTTGTTTCCCACTATCGTTTCCTGTTTCCATTGTTACCTCCATCACCTAAACGAGTTGTTCGCTCACAATACAATTTTTTCCTTATAAACAGAAATTTATAGGTGTTAACATTACGTTTGTCTCTAACCCCTTCCCTGATAAATCTACAAATTGACACTACAAACTTCCAGCGGTTAAAAAAATAAAGTGCAGGGGGTGCTGGGTTTTTTTTTAGCACAGCGATTCCTCTGAGGAAGAGAAAGTTGGTATTTCTTTTTCCTGTCACACGGCGTGGAACAGAAGGAAGTTTATGCCGCATGGAAGGGGATCCTATTGGATCCATAAAGAGATTCTTCTCCTCCTGTGATATGTAAAAAGGTGCAGAGAAGAAGAGGAGGACATTGAAACTGGTTAGAGGGAAAATTTGGGTAAAGGACTTGAAGACATTACATAGACTGTTGTGAATAATATAGAGACTCAGCTTGGGACTTAAATGTAACTGATGGAAATTTTCAACTCTAAACACTGATGAAAACAAGACAAGCACGACGAAGAGAAGAAGAAGAAGTAAAATAAGTTCCATCAGGACTAGCCTGGAAGAAGGAAGAGCCCTCCCTCCAATCCATCTGCCTTGGTCCAGGCCTTAGAGGGAAAGAAGAACCACTGGACCTCATCCCCTTTCCCTCCATCATGCCCTTCTCCTTTTGTTTCGTGTCTTTTAGATTGTAAGCCTGAGGGCAGGGAACTGTCTGATTAAAAATAATATTGTAAGCCGCCCTGAGAGCCATTAGGGCTGAAGGGCAGGATATAAATACCTAAATAAATAAAATAAATAATTAAAAATAAGAGGAGATAAATATACCCTAAATTTGGTGAGCTGTATAAAGACCTAATTTTCAGAGTTGTTTAGAGCTGTTTAAAGATCCAATTTATGTGAACTATTTCTTATTTTACAATAATCCTGTGGTAAACATCATGGTAGATTTAGTAAAACAGTTGCAAATTTGAAACCTAAGGTGTGAGAAGGGGACTGGAGGGTTTAGAAGAATTAGGAACTTAATTAAATTTCCTCTTAAATAAATATAATAGATTCATTGGTAGAACAGAATTCAACTACTTTATATTGAAAGCCACCCACCCCCCCTTGTAATGGAGGAATAACGAAAACAAAAATTTGTTAAGATAGCTATACGTTTAAAACTTAAGGTGTGAGAAGGGGACTAGAGGGGACTAAAACTGCTCTTGATAAATTGGGTATCAGAATAACTTAGACGTATGCTCCGATAAGAGGGCCCTCACATCTGGGGTCCCTCAAGGAATCATTCTGTCTCCCATGCTTTTTAACATTTACATGAAACCGCTGGGAGAGATCATCCGGAGACATGGGGCGTGGGGTTATCAGTACGCTGATGATACCTAAATAGTCTTCTCTATGTCTCCGACTGATGCAGTGACCGAGGATGGCGTCTCTCCTCTCGTGGCTTGCCTGGAGTCAGTAATGGGCTGGATGAGGAAAAACCGACTCAGTCTGAATCCAGAGAAAACGGAGGTGCTCGTGATAGGTTCCCCTGGTCCAGGGAAGGCGGTGGTTCCACCTGTCCTGAACGGGATCACGCTTCCTGTGAAGGACACTGTACGCAGTCTGGGGGGTGCTCCTTGACTCGTCTCTCCACTTTACATCTCAGGTGGATGCGACAGTCAGGAGCACCTGTTATCAGCTTCGGCTGATTCACCAGTTGCGTCCCTACCTGGACCAGGGAGACCTTGAAACGGTAGTACACGCCCTGGTAACCTCTAGATTGGATTTCTGCAATGCGCTCTACATGGGGCAACCCTTGTACCAAACCTGGAAGCTACAATTGGTGCAGAATATGGCAGCCAGGCTGGTTACTGGCATACCCAGAGCCAGCCATATAACACCTGTGCTTAAAAGTCTGCACTGGTTGCCTATACGCTTCCGGGCGCAATACAAGGTGTTGGTCATTACCTATAAAGCCCTAAATGGCTTGGGCCCAGGATACCTTGAGGACTGCCTCTCTCCATACAATCCGCCTCACACACTCAGAACATCTGGGCAGCAGCTATTGAGGGTCCCGGGGGCAAGGTTAGCCTCCACCTCAAGGAGGACCTTTTCCATCTCGGCCCCAACCCTCTGGAACACGCTGCCCATAGAGCTCCGCTCGGCCACCTCCCTGGCCCAGTTTAAGAAGGAGCTCAAAACCTTATTTTTATTAGCATTTCCGGACGCTGGTCCTAGTTAGCTTCCCCCTCTGGCAGCAGTGGTCGGCTGGCCAGAAATTGGTTTTAATGTAATTTTAATGATTATTGTTGTTTTATTTATTGTGCTGTGATTGTATTTGTATTGGTATTATGTTGTGAAATAAATTTATTATTATTATTATTATTATTATTATTATTATTATTATTATTATTCCTTTTTGATATTTAGCTTATTTTGCTATATTAGTCTATATAGAATTATTCAAGAATATTTAAATTCTTTGTATCATCAAATATTGATAGAAGATACTCTGTACTTTGTGTAAACCTTTCTATACTCTATACTCCACCCTATCATTCCTATATCCCCAAACTCTCTTTCTCTTACTTATTGGAATTTTTATACCATATGTTGGTTTGTTGTATCGTATAAAGGAAGAAACTGTGGCGGCAGCCAAAAAAGGACCATACATATCTCAAACACAGACACAAAGAAGAGGCTCATCTGAGAATACAATGAGAGTAATTGATCCTAATATTAAATTGTTGGAAGAAATAAGAATGATCCGACAGGAGATGAAGGATCTGAGATTTGAACTGAGAAGACCAATGAGAATCGAATCAGGAGCTGAGAGAAGAAATCAAAGAGGAAATAAAAGAGACAAGTTTGGAAATGCAGAGAGACTTAAAGAAAGAACTGGACAACTATAGGAAAAAAATAGAGAAACAAACAAGATACAAAAAGAAGTTGAAAAGATAAAAGATAAGACTAATGAACCAGAAAAAACTTCCAAAGATATTTCCCAAAAAACAAATACAACAACAGACAAGAGACTTAGCAAATGACTTGAAGCAACAGGATAAATCCATTAAAATTTGAGGATTACCAGAAAAGCCAAAAGAAGATCTCTATTCAAGAATCATGCCACCATTGGCAAAATATATTGATTTTAGTGAAGAAAAAATGGAAAATGAACTGGATAAATTATTTAGAATTAACTCAGAAAATCCCCAAATCTTTTTTCAATTTGATTGAAGATATTAACCTAATTGATATTTGGAGACATAAATATAACTCATTGTGTGGATTTACTTTCCATTCAGAGGCCCATGACTCATTCTCAAGGATTGACCTGTTTCTTGCCTCTAAACCATTACTGCCTCTAATTAAATCTATGGAAATCTTAATGAAACTAATTTCAAATCATAATCTGATAATGTTGCAAATAAAAGAGAGAAAAACAGATTATATTTGGAAACTACAAGAACACTTGCTAAATAATGAAGAAACAGTTAAGAAAATAAAAGAGCTAAAAATGTTCTTTAAAGAAAATAAAACTGAAGGTATGAAAACCAAAACTATTTGGGAGACAAGTAAAGCTTATATTTGTGGTATATTCATTAAAATAAACAAAGAGATGAAAAGTAAACAACAGGAAAAAGAAAAACAAATTACTAAAAACTTAGGAAAAAAGAAGAAGAATGGAAAAACAGAGGGGATAAAAAGTTAAAGACAGAGGTATTGTTGCTCCAACAACAACTGAAATCTTTAGCAATAAATGAAATTTCTAAGAAGATGAAATTAATCAGAAAGAAACAATTTGAATTTGGAGACAAAGCTGGAAAGTTATTAGTAAATAAATTAAAGAATAAGAAAGAAAGACAGTTAATTACAGAACTGAAATACAAATGTGATTTAATTACGGAACAAGATCATATTAAAAACTCCTTTAAAGAATATTTTGAAAGTTTGTATAAACAGAATAAGGGAAAAGATACATAAGAAAACAATATTAATAACTATCTAGAGAAACAAAGCCTAAAAGTTCTAAATCTAATACAACGAGAAATGCTGAACCAAGATTTCACAGATAAAGATGTCTCTGATGCTATAAAGCAATTAAAATTAGGAAAAGCCCCTGGACCAGACGGCCTCTCAGCTGCATATGATAAGAAAACTGAAGAAGTGTTAATTGATACATTGAAAGATATGCTAAATAATATACAACACAAAGGAATTCCAGATTCATGGAATCAAGCACTAATGACACTAATCCCTAAAGAAGAAAGGGATAGTTTAGAAATCAAGAACTACAGACCAATATCCCTTTTAAATGTGTATTACAAAATATTTGCAAAAATCATTGAAGAAAGACTGAAGAAGATTTTGACCCACATTATCCACAAAGATCAGAATGGATTCCTCCCAAATCGTTATATAAGAAATAATATAAGATCTGTAATTAACATAATAGAATTTTATGAACATCACAATGATAAAAAAAACTAGCCCTCATTATGTTAGATGCTGAGAAGGCATTTGACAGTGTCAATTGGTCATTTCTTTCAAGGATAATAAAAAAAATGAACATGGGAGACAAGTTTACATCTTGGATAAACTCTCTATATAAAGATCAAAAAGCCCAAATAATCGTAAATCAAGAAAGTACAGAATTTATTAAAATTGAAAGGGGCACCAGGCAAGGGTGCCCACTATCCCCACTTATATTTTTACTACTCCTTGAAGTGCTGAATAACAAATAAGAGACAACCCTAATAGTGAAGGAGTTAAAATAAAAGGCTACCAATGGAAGTTGCAAGGCTTTGCAGATGATTTAATTTGCTTCTTGGAAGATACTCAAAAAAGCATCCATCATTTAATTACTGAAATCATGGAATTTAGCAAATACTCAGGGTTTAAAATAAATCAAGAAAAAAAAGATTATTTGAAAAAATATGGACTTATTGGAAGAAAAGGAAATACAACAAAAATCAAAATTTAAATTAGAGAACAAAGTGAAATATTTTGGCATGACGATAACTAAAAGAAACCTTGATTTATTCTCAAATAATTATGAAAAGATGTGAAAAGAAATTAAAAGTGACCTTGAAGGATGGTCCAGATTACGGCTCTCTATAATGGGATGGGCGTCAACTATTAAAATGAATATCTTGCCAAAGTTACTATTTTTGTTTCAAAATTTACCTATAATTTCTAAAGATAGCTATTTTGATCACTGGCAAAAGGAACTCTCAAGCTTTCTTTGGCAAGGGAAACGGGCCAGAGTTCAGTGGAAATTACTGACAGACGACAAGAATAAGGGAGGATGGTCACTTCCGAATCTTAGACTATTTTATCAAGCTTGTTGCTTAAAATGGTTAGAGAATTCGATAAAACTAAAGGATGACCAACTACTTTGTCTTGAAGGAAATAATATGCGCTTTGGGTTTCACAGATATATGTGGTACGAGAAATCCAAAGTGGATAAAAATTTTGAACATCACTTTGTACGATGCTCATTGTATTATCTAGTATGGACTAAGATTAGAAAACAGTTTTACACAAAATTTCCGCTATGGGTATCTGTTCAAGAGGCCTTTTTGTTTAGGACTGAAAATAGTAAATAACCATGGCTGAAGTATAAAGATATCCTGTTATTTGAAAATACTAAAGTATGAAAAGTTTAAGTCAATTACAAAAAGAAAAACCCAATATAAATTGGTTTCTTTATAACCAACTGCAAATAAGACATAGACAAAACAAAAACAAAAAAAACAAGGAATAAAGAAACAAGAGAATGAGCTGGATGAAATATTTTTGAATAATAAAGAGGTTGTTCAAATAAGCAAAATTTATAAAATACTAAAATGATTTTATTTGGAAACAGAGGTAGTGAAACATACAATGATACGGTGGGCCCAGGACCTAGAGAAAATAATAAAACTTGAGCCTTGGGGAAAATCATGGTCTATTACAAATAAATTTACTCTGTGGCAAAGCTTAAAGGAAAATTACTTGAAGATGATGTACTAATGGTACATGACGCCTATAAAAATATCAAAAATCTACAAAACAGGCTCCAAAAAATGCTGGAACTGTAATACACAAGAGGGAAACTTCATCCATTGCTGGTGGAAATGTGAGAAAGCTAAAATATATTGGAAAATGATACATGAGATGATAGTCCAGATATTACATATTACCCTACCTCTAGACCCTCGACTCTTCCTACTCAATATGATAGATGATAAGATTTTTACAAATAATAGAAGACCATCTAAACTTATAATATACATGGTCACATCAGCGAGAATTTTGTAAACCAAATATTGGAAAAATTCCCAAATACCTACTAAAGAAGAATGGATATTGAAGATCTGAGAAAATATGGATATGGATTTACTCACAAGTCTATTGAAAAATGAGCCAACAAAAGATATAATAAAAGATTGGGATTACGTTCAAGAATACGGGAAAAAACAAGGTTGGAATCTTAATGATTGGTAAAAGGAAACTTATAAAATTAATCATGATACCGTTGCAAAAAATATAAATAAGATCTTTTTCTGTTAGAGTAGTCTGGGAAACTTATTATTTACTATTTATCATTTAATTTTTTTATATTTAGGTCTACCTTACAATTATGGAACAATGAAGCTAGGGAAATACCGAGTTTTCTGAATAAGGATTATGCTATGAAGATAAGGAAGTGCATTAATAGGAAAATTAATGATAATTCGAAAATCATGCTTTTTTATGTTTTAGTTATGTTAATAATGTCTTTTTTTGCTCTTGTTATAGATGTTTTGTACGTCACTTATTTATTTGTTTTTTGTACTCATGGATGTTGTTTAATTAAAAAAAGGAGCGGAGAGGTAGAAACGCTGATGAGATCGCGGTCGGTACCTAACTGGCAAATATACCGAGAGATCACCTTTCAATTAAGACAGCATAGGAGAGATGCCATCCCTAGTCACTGCAGCAGTCAGAGACATAGGTGGGATACAAACTGCCATATAGTACGTATTCTATACGTACTAGGATTAGGAAGGGGCGGTGCTTCCGCACCCCCCTAACCCTAGTACGTATAGAATACGTACAAGATGGCGGCGCCCCTTCCACATGGGCACCGCCATCTTTACATACTGGACGCATAGCGTCCAGATGTGTCTTTACGTACTGGACGCATAGCGTCCAGACGTGTCGCGGCACTAATAACGTCATGAATGCGCCCTTGGCGCTTCGCGACGTCATCAGTGCGCCGCGGAAAGAAGCTCCGAAATAGAGCTTTTTTTTGCTCCACGCGGGAGGCGCGTGGTTTGGCTGCTGCAGCTCCCGCGCGGAGCAAATGGCGCCGGCAGGAGACCATCGCAAAGCGGCGGTCTGTATCCCGCCATAGAGAAGTGAATTTGGGTGTCATCGGCATATTGATAACACTACAGCCCATGTCTCCGGATGATCTCTCCCAGCGGCTTCATGTAAATGTTAAAAAGCATGGGGGACAGAATAGCGCCCTGAGGGACACCAGATGTCAGTTCCCTTTTACGAGAAGAACTGTCCCCCAGCATCACCATTTGGAATCTGCCCAAGAGATAGGAATGGAACCACTGGAGCGCAGTGCCCCCAATACCTAGCTCCCTCAGGCGCTCCAGAAGGATACCATGGTCAATGGTATCGAATGCTGCTGAGATATCTAAGAGCACCAACAGGGCCACACTTCTCCTGTTGATGTCCAGACGGAGATCATCAACTAGGGCAACCATGGCAGTTTCAACTCTGTATCCCGCCCTAAAGCCAGTTTGAAATGGGTCCAGATAATCAGCTTCATCCAAGACAGCCTGGAGTTGGAAGGCGACTGCCCTCTCGATCACTTTGCCCAAAAATGGTAGTAAAGAGACTGGCCTGTAGTTGTTCCTTATCAGGGATTCTAGAGAGGGTTTCTTTAAGAGTGGCTTAACCACTGCATGTTTAAGTGCTGATGGAAATTTCTCCTCTCTAAGGGATGCATTTATTATAGTCTGAAGCAGCGATGTTACAGCATCTCCTCCCTGAACGGTCAGCCAAGATGGGCAGGGATCGAGGGGGCAAGTCGTCGTCCTCCTTACACATCCAAGGAGCTTGTCCACTTCATCGGTACTCACAAGCTCAAAACTATCTAGTCTAACGCAGTCCGTGGAGTCACTGAATACCTCTCTCATAGTCTCTGTTTTAATGCTGGCATCCAGATCGACCCTTATCTGAGAGATCTTATCGGCAAAGAAGTCATTGAATGCGTTGCAGCAGGCCGTTGTTGGTTCTAGTAATACGTTCGGGGTGGGAGGCAGTTGGATTAGCTCTCTGACCACTCTGAATAGCACTGCTGGACAAGACTCTGTGGATGCAATACATGCAGCATAGAACAAGTTCTTTGCTGCATCGATTGCCACTCTGTAGGAAACTAAAAGGTTTCTTAGGAGCGTCTTGTCAAATAAGCGTCGGTGTTTCTGCCAGCGGCGCTCTGGTCATCGCACAGCTCGCTTCATTTTCCGAAGATCTTGAGTGTACCATGGTTTTTTATTTGAAGCAAGCTGGAGAGGACGCTTGGGAGCGATGCTGTCTATTGCACTGGTTAGGTCTTTATTCCAGGTATCAACCAGGGTGTCGACAGAATCGCCGTCATTTCCAACCATAAAACCCTCTAGAGCTTCCTGGAACTTTTTGGGTTCCATTAGCCTTCGAGGGCAGATCAGTTTAATGGATCCTCCATCCCCGAGGGGTGTGTGGGTAGTGGCTTTTAGGCCCACCTTGACCAGGAAATGGTCCGTCCATGACAGGGCAGTGGTGTTCTACCCATGGGCTTTCCTGTTCCATACAGAAGACCACATCGAGTGTGTTACCCGCACAATGTGTCGGACCTGAGACTAATTGGGACAGGCCCATGGCTGTCATGGAAGTCATGAACTCCCGAGCCGCTCCTGCAAGATCTGATGAGCCAGCCCCAAAGGGAATGTTAAGATCTCGCAAGACAAGAAGTCTGGGAGACTCCAGGATCAGCTCCGAGACTAGCAGTGTCAGCTCGGCCAGGGAGTCTGCTAGATTACGGGGTGGACGATAAAGCAGTAGAATCCCCAGACTGTCCCTAACCTTCAGGGTCAGGTAAACACACTCAATGTAATCTATCTTCCAGACAGGTCTCCTGGTCAAAATCCCAGTTGATATTATCAAATTCGTTTTGCGCATCAAGAAATATTAGCACCAAGCATGTATCTGGTTTTCTGCAATAGTATCAATAATATCCAATGGAATTCGTACACTGTTTTTAATATGTCTGTTTGGCAAGAAACCACACTGATTGTGATGAATCCAAGTAGACAGAATGTTCTCGATTCTTTTAGCCAGGATATGATCATAGGGTTAATATACCTGGTTTAATAAAGAAATCGGCCTATAATTGTTCATTTCCAGCATTCTTCTCTCCCTCTGAGGCCTGGACCAAGGCAGATGGACCGGAGGGAGGGCTCTTCTTCTTTAGGCTAGCCCCTGATGGAACTGGGCCAGCCTACTCTCTCCCTCAGAGGCCGAACAATGACAGTTAGGGAGGGAGGAGCCTCTGTCTTCAGGCCAGCCCCTGATGGTACTAAAAATATATTTTCTACAATGTTGTGGTTCACAATGAATTATTTGTGGCTGTTTATTGCCTGGTTATTGCCTGGTTATTCTGGGAAAAATAACTCTTTAATCAAACTGTGTGTGAAAATCAAATCACGATCTCAATTGTGATTGCGCGGTTTTCATGGGATAATTGCAATTTAAACTCCCAAATTCCCTCGTGTGATAAACTCCTTTCAACTTCTCGCAAAATGTGAGCCCTTTCCTTTTATTTATCATGTTTCTCCCTCAATGTGTCTTATAAAGGAATCATAGGCGTTAGGGAAATTGGAAGTATAATCCAATGGCAGTCCAAACGTAATCATGGGGTTTCACATTATTGCATGATAGACTACCACACACAAATTTGGGCAATGGCATGCGCTTTTCGGGCAATGGGAAGACAGTTCGAATGCAATTCGAATTCACGTAAATTTGCTGAATTAGCGAATTCACGTGAATGCGTTCTGGCCCTACTTTCTTTTCATTTGAAACTATGAGAAATTCCTCACGTGTGATAAATAGTCACATCTTTTATGTGTCTTTTTTTTGGAGGAGGGGTCTATTTTAAGCTCTTATTATGATTTTGTTAAATGGTTCTTTTAAACATCCACACAGTTTATCTTTCTTACATAGATTATGCCACACTACCTAAACTAAAGGGCATCAGCCCACTTCTATTAGAGTATACCTATCGGTATTAAGGAAGTTTCCTCAATGTAAAGCCCACATAGATTTGCAACGCATCAGCTCCATTTTGTCCTGGTCTAAATTTCCTGATATTATT
>NC_056522.1:367249660-367255251 GCF_019175285.1 Sceloporus undulatus | reverse complement strand
ATTATTATTATTATTATTATTATTATTATTATTATTATTATTATTATTATGTAAAGTGGCACTGCCCAAAGATTTTAACACACATATCCAAATAGCATAAAATTGCAAAAACTAAGTGTATGTGTGGGAACATAGCAAAGTTTCCTGGGCTATCCAGAGATAGAAATACCATGAGAAGTTAGTCTCAAAGGCGCTGCAAGATCTCTTTGTGTAATGAGAAGAATGAAGATAGGCTCCTGCACCACTAAAAAAAGGGTGGCTGGGTGGGTGCAGTCAAACAACTTTCCGCAAACTTCTTATTGTTGCTGCTTTTGTGTGCCTTCAAGTCTTTCCCAACTTATGGAGACCCCAAGGTGAAGCTATCCTAGGGTTTTCTTGGCAAGATTGGTTCAGAGGAGGTTTGCATTGCCTTCCCCTGAGGCTGTGAGAGTGTGACTTGCCCAAGGTCACCCAGTGGGTTTCATGGCTGAACTGGGAATCGAGCCCAGCTCTCCAGAGTCCTAGTTCAGCACTCAAAACACTAGGCCACACTGGCTCAAAAGAAAAGGAATATGCCCAAGTCAGATCTAGCAACCAGGTCAGGTAAGCCCTTGCATGAATAAACAGAAACATTTTGATAATCCCAGAGATCAATTGAAAGCGTCTTCCAAAACACATCATTTATTTATTTCTACCATCCTTCACTTTTCTCATGGTTTCCCTTTCAATTGCCCAACTTATACATCTATGCTTTCCCTTTCTAAACCTGCCAGGGGTAACTGGTGAAGTCGGCTTATTTGCTCCCCTTCTTTCTCTCTTTTGCTGTTTATGTCTGTAAAGGATTCTGGGGGAGATGCTGTTTATCTTGCAGTAGGATTGGCTAGAGCAAAATCCCATTTTCTCCCCCAGCTCAAGCTTTATTACAGTATTTACTGCAGACATGCTGCTGCAAACCAACACTGAAAACCTATGTTTCTCTAGTCCTGCTTCACAATCCTCTCAATGCCAATGCTGCTAAAAACTGTGTGCTAGACAGAGGACAAGGAGAAAGGAGCAGGCTGCCATACAAAAAAAATATGAAAAAGAGATTCTTTGTTAAAGGAGATATACCTGTACTATACCTTAAAAGAAATGGCAAGAAAAAAACCTCACCATACAGGGAAGATTGGTTTAGCCAGGGATAAGATTATGGCATGATCGCATTGCACAGTTATACCACTATGACTCCATCCTATGGGATCCTGGGATTTTTAGTTTAGGGAGTCGCATTTAGAGGTCTGTTTGATGTGAAATGGGAGGAGGAGGAGGAGGTCAATGGGAGTTGAGACCAACTCTAGGGAGGACATTGCAAACAAGAGGCCTTTCATGGAAAAAGAGAGACAGAGAGATTCAAAGAAAAATACAAAAAATGTCAAAATCAAGGTTTGCTTTTTGGAATTTACATATTTCTGGAATATTTTCAAGCTGTGGATGCTTGAATCCATTGATAAGGAATCCGTGGATATGGAGGGCCAGATGTACTTCTACTGATGCAACCTTGAATTGCATTGGCCTTTTTAGCTGCCTCCTCACACTATTGACTGTTCATCTGGTGGTCTACTAGGGCTTCCAGATCCCTTTCACATGGACTCTTGTTAAGCCAGGTGCCCTGCCGCCTCCCATCCTATACAGTGGTACCCCGGGATACGAATGCGCCGCCTTACGAAATTTCCGGGTTACGAAAAAAATCCATTTAAAAAAACTGTTCCAGGTTACGAAGGTTTTTTCGGGTTACGAAAAATTTTTTGGTGCTTTTCGGCGCTATTTCACACGAAATTGCGGCTTTTCCCCATTAGCGCCTATGGGTTTTTCGCCTTGCGAAGTATTTCGGGTTACGAAAGCGGCGGCGGAACGAATTAATTTCGTAACCCGGGGTACCTCTGTATCTATGTGTTTCATTTTTTCTACCTAAGTGCAGTACCTTACATTTCTCCATGTTGAACTTCATTTTGTTAGCTTTGGCCCAGCTTTCAAATCTATTAAGGCCACTCTGAATTCTGATCCTCTCCTCTGAGGCATTAGCTACTCATCCTAATTTGGTCCCATCTGCAAATTTGATAAACATGCCTTCTATTCCTCCATTGTTGAGGAGAGTGATTCCCAAAGCAGATGGCAATGTCCTCCTTGGGAGCAATGGAAAGCTCCAGGGGGGCAGATGGGACTTCAGTCAAAGTATTGGGGGGGGGGGTAAGGATGACAAGGGGATCCAGTGGCCTTTAGGACCAATGTGGGGATGAGGGGTTTTTTTAAATTTAATTTTTATTAAGTTACTTCATTTTTATGACATAGAGACAAAACACACTGCAGAAATAATCCCATTTGAGACCTCTTTAACTGCCCTGGATCAGTGCTAGAAAATCCTGGGAATTGCAGTTGATTGTGGCACCAGAGCGCTCTGCCAGACCCAAACTACAGTTTCCAGAATTTCCAAGCATTCAGGGATATTTAAAGTCCTTTCATGACTTCACTGCGCAAAGAGATCTCTCATGAAGGACTGCACTAGGGCTCTCTTATCTTGCAGCCATTTCTAAGCAGCAGGAGTCTGTAGAATGGAATCACACAGTTAACATGGCATCAAACTGCAACAATAAAGTAGTATGACTAGGCCTTTGCTTGCCAACTTTCTGATGTCCCTCAGTCGCTCAAGTAAGGTTGTGTATTCAGCATTGTCCCAGGCCTTGACGTTTGCGGGCCAAAAGTTAGGACCTGGGGAAACATAAAGTATGATGTATTAAGTAACAAAAAAATTTCAAATTGCCTTGCAATTCATAATAAGGCACTGCTCTCCCAGCTGAGCTGGATATTTGCACAGAGCCCTTCCCTCTTGCCTGGAGTTTGGCCCCCAAAAATGGAGAAGAGGTATCCTCATCTCCTGCCTAAAGATGATTCATGAAAACTGAAAGCCTGATGCCAGGCCCTGATGTGTGCCACTCCTACTGCCCCATGTAAAAAGGGCAAGAAAAAACATTTCATTTTACAGAAGAACCCAAATAAAACATGAACCTTTCTCTCCCAGGTTTAGGTCCCGAGGACAGAGGGGGAAATCTAGGTTTTACTCGGGAATCAGCACATGTTTTGTGTGTCAATGCAGGGCTAGAAAGGAGACAGAAATGCATTCTCAGCATCCTTTTTCATGGCCACAACCAGTTGAATTCTAGCAGCACCTCACTGATACTAATACTGGTGCTCCATAATGGATGTTATCTTTCACAGATTTTAGATAGACAATGAAGAATACAGAATGCTCCAAATAATTGAAAGGTTTATTTAATGTTCGAGTAAGGGCAAGATAATTTAAGAGAAAATACTTTGTAGCACAAAAAGAATGTAAAAAAATTGTACTAAAGCTTAACAAAACACAGTAAAGACGTATGAAGGCTGCCTTATCAAAAAAGCATTTTCAACTACTCCCATTTCCACACTTTCTCTCTAGTGTGGATTTTATGATGCTTCAAAAGGTGTGAATTCTGAGAAGAAATTTCCTGCAATTCTTGCATTTCTATGGCTTTTCTCCTGTATGAATCCTATGGTGATTTGTAAGGCTGGCAATTGAAGGAAAAGACTTGCCACACTCCTGACATCTGTAAGGTTTCTCTGCTGTGTGGCCCCTCTGATGGACTACAAGGGCTGACTTGCAAGCAAAGCCTTTCTCACACTGCTGGCATCTGTAAGGTTTCACTTCTGTGTGGCCTCTCTGATGGAACACAAGGCCTGACTTTTGAGCAAAGCCTTTCCCACACTCCTGGCATCTGTAAGGTTTCTCTGCTGTGTGGCCTCTCTGATGGACAACAAGGTGTGACCTGCGAGCAAAGCCTTTCCCACACTCCTGGCATCTGTAAGGTTTCTCTGCTGTGTGGCCCCTCTGATGGATTACAAGGGCTGACTTTTGAGCAAAGCCTTTCCCACACTCCTGGCATCGTTTCTCTGCTGTGTGGCCGCCTGATGGACACAAGGGCTGACTTTGAGCAAAGCCTTCCCACACTCCGGCATCTGTAAGGTTCTCTCCTGTGTGCCCTCTGATGGACTACAAGGCTGACTTGCAAGCAAAGCCTTCTCACCGCTGGCATTGAACGTTTCTCTCCTGTTGTGGTCTCTGATGATACAAGGCTGCTTTTTGAGCAAAGCCTTTCCCACCTGCGGGCATCTGTAAGGTTTCTCTCCTGTGTGGCCTCTGATGGACAACAGGTTGACCTCGAGCAAAGCCTTTCCCACCTGCTGCATTTATGGTTTCTCTCCTGGTGGCCTCTCTGATGGACCACAGGGCAGAATTGCAGCAAAGCCTTTCCCACACTGCTGGCCATCTGTAAGGTTCCTCCGGTGGCTCCTGATGGAACACAGGCTGACTTTTGAGCAAAGCCTTTCCCACACTGCTGGCATCTGTAAGGTTTCTCTCCTGTGTGGCCTCTCTGATGGAACCAGGCTGACTTTTGAGCAAAGCCTTTCCCAACTGCTGGCATCTGTAAGGTTTCTCTCCGTGTGTGGCCTCTTTGATGGACTAAAGGATGCTTGCAAGCAAAGCTTTCCCCAATGCGCATCTGTAAGGTTTCTCCCTGTGTGGCCTCTTGAGGACATAAGGACTGACTTGCAAGCAAAGCTTCCCACAATGCGGGCATCTGTAAGGTTCTCCCCGTGTGGCCTCTTTGATGACCACAAGGCCACTTGCAAGCAAAGCCTTTCCCACACGCTGGCATCTTAAGGTTTCTCTCCGTGTGGGCCTTTCTGATGGAGCCACAAGGTGTGACCTGCGAGCAAAGCCTTTCTCACACTGCAGGCATTTGAATGGTTTCTCTCCCTGTGTGCCTTCTCTGATGGACCCACAAGGGCAGAATTGCAAGCAAGCCTTTCCTACAACTCTGGCATCTGTAAGGTTTCTCTCCTGTGGTGGCCTCTCTGATGGAACACAAGGCCTGACTTTGAGCAAAGCCTTCCCACACTGCTGGCATCTGTAAGGTTTCTCTCCTGTGTGACCTCTCTGAGACACAAGGTGTGACCTGCGAGCAAAGCCTTTCTCACAATGCAGGCATTTGAATGTTTCTCTCCTGTGGCCTTCTCTGTGGACCACAAGCAGAATTGCGAGCAAAGCCTTCCCACACTCTGGCATCTGTAAGTTTCTCTCCAGGTCCATTCTCAGTGTTTCTCAAGTTCTTCTAAAGAGAATGCAAAGGCATTAAGTCTGATTTACCATTAAGAAGAAGAGGGGATCCTTGAATCTATATGGAGTTACTAATATCCACTAGGAACATAAGAGAAGAAGGAGTTTCTGGTGTCCCACTTTCCCTCCATTCTTGATTCAATCATAATTGCAAAATGAAACCCCAAAATGTCTGAAAATAAGGACTTAATAAAAAATAAATATTTATTTATATTTCCTGCCACTCACCATGGACTTGAGCTCGTGTCGCACCAGTTTGCCTTGAACCAGTTGTTAAACGGTTCAGGTTTGAGGCACCTCTTATGTTCTTACCCAGAGGTCCCCTTCCTCTCTGAACAGAGCTAGACTATCTTCACTTTGCCCCTGCCCTGCGCTCCTCCCAATTTCACCTTCGGCATCTCTTCCTGCCATTCTATTTCAC
>NC_056522.1:367232137-367249635 GCF_019175285.1 Sceloporus undulatus | reverse complement strand
CAGGTGCCTCCCACCTCCAAAATGGTGGACCAACCCTGCCTCATATCCCTGGGTTTAGTGCTAACATAGACATAGACAAGGTCTTCCCAACAGTCTCTGAGGGAGACACTGAGGGACCATCAATGGCAGGAAGCACCAGCCCTGGCCCTGATTCCCAGGGAGCAGAAGCAAGGACAAGATGGCCGGAAGCAGGGGTCAACTGAGTCAATGAAGGATGGAGGATGACCTCTGAAGGAAGAGAAATCCTTCTGCCCTTGGTAACAACCGTTGGGGATCCTATGCTGAGACCCCTCCCGATGGCTGGATTGCAAAGGAGGGAGTCAATATTCATCTTCTTCAACGTAATCCCTCCCATGGTTTCCTCCAGAGCTTCGCCTTTATTCCTTCTTTTGGGGACCATCTTGGAGAGATGCACTCCTGCAGAAAGAACAAATGGAGGGGTTTTACATCTCCACATATTTATACAGTCTTTAATGGACCACCATAAAATAAATTCAAAGTTGCTGAGAGAATATCAAGCCTGAAGTTTCCATATAAGACAAAATAACCAAATTGAAGCTGTTCTACTTTGGACACATTGGGAGATGACAGAATTCCTTGGAAAAGATTATGACAGTCAGTAAAATGGAAGGGGGCAGAAAAAGACAAAGAATGCACTACAGGTGGATTGACTAATGAAAGCCGGGCTTCTTTTGCCCCAAAAGAGCCCTCTGTGTTCACACAGAGACCCCTTCCCAAGAGCCATGGCTATCTCTTTTCAAGACTCCAGAGGGGCAGATGAGGCCTTGCAGCGACGGAAGCCCCATGCCTCTTGGGGGGAGAGAAGGGGGCTTCCTTGCTTTCACCCCCCAAGGCTCCCTCCCTATGGAAGATCCCTCAGACCCCCAGCATTGATTCCAAAAGGGGGCTCTTCTGCATTCTTCTTCTCCCCAGCTGCCTCTGGGCACCCACCTTCCCTTCACCAAGAAAACCAGAAGGAACCGTTATTCACAACTGGCCAACAGTCAAACCCAACAGCCTTCTAGAATTCCGTTCAAACACTCACCCACTCACTCCCAGCATTCCATGCTTTCCCCCTCCCAACAGATGACTGATGTATGACATTTACCATAAATGACATCCATGTTCATTTCCTTACTTTACCTTCTCTAATAAACATCTACATTTTAAACAAAGGTCCATAATGTCCCATGGGCCCCTTTCCCATTGTCTTTGCACCTCCCCAGATCATCCCTGGAGTCTCTTCTTGGTCCCTTGGGGGCAAAGAAGGGAGTTGACTTCCTTGCCTCCTTGGAGGGTCTTTCTCAAAATGGGGGTGGGATCTGGAGGTCATTGGGAAAAGAGCCCCCTCAGAGCCCCCCTGGAAGACAAAGTCAGGGGTCTTGGGGGTTATTACTCCTCTCCAGTGGGATTCAGAGTGGCATTGCCCTGTGACTAAGGCTGGAGGAAGACTGAAAGATGGGGATGACGAATCTTCTCCCATTTGGCCTCAGGCAGAAAGGGAAGGTAGGTCTGCTCTGTTTTTCCTCTGCATTCACCCCCCATGGAGAGAGTCTGCCTGCTCTCCTCCCTACAAGATAGAAAATGGATGTAGTTTTTGGATGGGGTGCAAAGGGTCATCCTCTGGCCCTCTGAACCTTCTCCAGCAGAAAGGTGCCATTGCAGGGTTCCCTGTCTGAAGACTTCCCCATTCTCCCCCTGCTTCTGCCATGCTGCTTCCCAGGGAAGCAGAGAAAAAGCAGGGAAGCAGCTCAGAGGTTGAGGAATAATAATATAATAATAATATAATTTATTTATATTTCCCTGCCTCTCCCTTTTGGATCCATATATCCTCCCCCTGAATTGCAAAATAAACCCTGGAGCACAAACTCACTTACTTCTGGCCAAAAGGGCCAGACCACCCTCCGAGGGAGAGGATTGTTTCAAGGGAAGCCTTCTAGGACCTCTCCTTACAAGGTTCTGGAACATTCCATAAAGACCAACTGAGCATGACCAGAACTTCCATAGCTCGACTGGGAGATAAAACTGGAATGGCTGCCGACGACTTTTGACAGAGAGGGAGCTCAAAATGGCCGCTGCCAACAGGGATTTTGTATTTGGAAAGCTATGATCAAAACGTGACAAAAATACCAACCTAGTTTTTTTTACTAAAATTCCTTTATGGGTCTTCATTAATGAAGCATTTCATAAAAAGGAAGAATTTATTCCAGAGAAATGGGTTAACTATCAACAACTGCTGAAATCTGACAAAATCACAAAAAAATTAAGTTTAAAAACATGTGAAGATTTACTTACAGAAGGGTATTCGTAAGTTGATTCACTTAAAGACAATTAAAAAAAAGATTTATAAAAGATAAGAACATTCCTGGTTTTGATTTAGATAAATCCGAAATGGAAGACATATTTTTTTCCAAAAAATCCTCACAAAATAGCTAGATTATATAGATTTTTGTTATCCCAGGAAATGGAAGGTGAATGCATTAAGAATTCTATGATCAAATGGGCTCAGGATATTCAACATAATATCCCATTAATTCAGTGGGAAAAGAATTGGAATTTAAGAGTAAAATACACGACCAGTTATGCTTTAAGAGAAAACTATTTTAAAATGCAATTTCGTTGGTATTTAACCCCAACGGAATTAGCAAGGATTTATAAAGGTTTAGATGCAAACTGCTGGAAATGTAATAAAGCTCCTGGCTCTTTTTTTCACTTATGGTGGAAGTGCCAATATGCGAGTAAATATTGGAAACAAATCCATTCATGGGGACAAAAGATCTTAAATTATAATTTTCAAATGGAGCCAGAATTTTATTTACTAGGTGTTGTATTCAGCCTATTAACGCTATATCTCCCCATGCCCCGCACCACTCTTATTGGTGCTCCCTGAATAGTTTCCATTGTTACATTACTATCAATATCCTCCTTTCTCATGGCAACAATCTCCCCTGCCTTGTACTTGTGTTGGAACTCTGGTAAATTTGCCATTGTGAAATATACCGAAATAAGGCAGTAGATATAAAACAGGAAAAATCCCAATATCGCCTTATATAATGCCATTAGTTACGTTGGGTTAATGCTGTCAGGCAATAATTGTATATATTTTCCATAACCCACAGTCTTGGCAATCAATAGAACAATAACCCAGTAAAACTTGAGAAAAATTCAAGCAAAAATCAAGTTACAGTGGGGTAGAGGTAAGTAAAGGCAATCAAGTACAATAGGGTAGAGATAAGTAAAGGCAAAATTATAACCTTCTCTAAGTTAGTCTCCCTAATGTTACTAGCAGAGATTCCTCTGATGTTCAAGGTGTCGGGAGATCTCATAAGTCTCAACCTGCGAAAATTTACTCAAATTCAGTGCCAGGCCTCATGTCCTCCCCGCGCTCTCTCTGCCCCAGGTGCTGGTGTCTCCTTCGGGGCCGGCGGGCCATCTTTTTGAGGGGCTGCCCCACCGGCTCCCTCCCCTCACAGATGCTGCTCAGGCCCTTTCGCACGGAGCAAAGGGAAGCCGTGAGGGAAGACGGCTGGGAGGAGGAGCCAGATGCGCGCGCTCTGTCTCCTTCTCCTAGGCGCCATTTTCTGGGAGACCTGAAAATGGCAGGGAGGAGGCGGAACAGGCATGCGCGTGCCCATTCTGCCTTCTCCCTCACCCTGTGTCTGGCGAAATGGCGTCACGTGCCACTTGTGGCACGCGTGCCATAGGTTCGCCATCACGGATATAGACTATAATAAGTTGATATTAAAATTGCTAGATATGTCTGAAATGGATAAACTTACCTGTTTGGAGCGAGGACTTTCATGGGAAACCTGTAAAAAACATGGAAACCATTAATTACATTTTTGGTAAGGGAAAAAAAAACATTAAATGAATATTAGATTAACTCTAATTTAGCACAGAAAATAACTGGTTTTACCAAAGAGTATGATTCACCAATCGTAAATAATTCTTAATTATTAATCTTCTTTTGTTTCTTTATTTTGTGCCCAAAAGAAATATCATTCAAGAAAGGGGAAGAAAAGATGTGAAAAATTACGTGATGGAACACTCTCTTAGTCGTACAATTAAACCTCTATTATTGTCGCAGGAAGATCCAGGAAATTACAATATGAAATAACTTTGTAATTAAAAAAGCTGTAAGTTTCTTTGAAAGAAAAGCTAATAAAATTGTATTGAATTAGCTTCAAAATTCTCTGATGTGGATAAAGGAGGATTGTAGTAGTTTTCAGGAAGACAACATTTTATGTTGGTGGAACTGTATACAGTATTTAGTAATATGTCAGTTAATTGTAGTCGGTTGTGTATCGTTGAGTGTTAGATATATAGTAATAGTCCCAAATGACAGTTGTTTTACCATTCACTGACCTGGCACTGAGCAGCAGCATTTTTACCATGAAAGATCTATTGCCATGACTGTTTATGCTGTTTGAAACAGGAGACAGTTTGGAGGCAATTAACACTGTATTACTGTTTCCCCAAGGAAACAATAATACAGTGTTATTGTCTCCCTTTTCCATACTTCCCTCTAAATAGTTACAGCAGAAAAGAGTGTGAGGTATAAATTTTTTCTAAGTACCAAAGTACCAAATCAAATTAATCAGGACAAAACAAGTGAAGTAGCAATTTCCAATTTATTAATTACAATCTCGCAAGAAGGGGTGCCTCAGGCAAGGAGGCACACACCGTCTGAGGTCTTTTTACACAGTATTTAGAAGACATTTTTGGTTACAATATTTTATCTCAATTTTCATTGGCCGGATCTAGACATGTGATCAGTTTTTTTAGATTTTTAAAAATATTTTATTTAATTTTAAAAACAATACAAAATATACAATGTAATCCATTATCTCTAATCCATCACTTACAAATTTGATGTCTATACCTCCATCTACATAAACCAAGCTATGAATAACTCTAAGTAATCTACATTGACTTCCTAGAAGATTTTAAGTTTCCCCCATGAAACATATTTTTCTAAATCACTAACTCTTATCAAAAATCTGAAAAACCTCTTCCATTAGAGTCATTTGAATCAAATATAAACATTCGTGTCCCAGTTATTTCATACTTAAATCATTTATGAACACATCCATATTTATTAAGAATTTTTCTGCACCTATCCTTACCTCTAATCTTTCAATAAAGCAGTAATTCCCCCTTTTTCTCTGACTGTAGATAGATAGATAGATTGATTGATAATCCAAAGATCCCATTCTTTATAAAATTTATCTAAAGAACCCTTTTTCAACAAGATAGTTAATTTGTCCATCTCACACATGTCCATCACTTTAAGTCTCCATTCTTCTACTGTAGGCATAATCTCTGATTTCCAATAGCTTGCGTATAGGGTTCTTGCCACTACAATCAAATAAAAAAGTAATTTGTCCTTCCCGATTTCTAATAGTATCTGTTAAACTCAGAAGATGCATTTTGGGTTCAGCAAGTTCTTTAAAATTAAATATTTTTTTCATCTCATTATGTATATTCTTCCAAATTTTTTTGGCTTTTTTACAATTCCATCAGCAATGTAGATAAGTCCTACCTCTGTTTTACATTTCCAACACTTGTTTTTGTTCTTATTAAACATTTTGGATAGTTTGTAGGGTGTTAAATACCATCTAAAGATTTGGTCTTCAAAGAGAGGCTGGATGGCCATCTGTTGAGGATGCTTTGATTGTGATTTCCTGCATGGCAGGGAGTTGGACTGAGTGGCCCTTGTGGTCTCTCCCAACTCTACAATTCTATGATTCTATGTAAACATTTTCTCTTGCATCTACACTCGGTGTATGTTTTATTTTAGTTTGCCATAATCTTTCCCAGTGTTCCAATTGTATCGGTTCTTTTAGGTCTTTTGCCCATTTAATCATATAATTTTTAATAGTTTCATCCTCTAATTCAAATTTCCAGATCAAATTATATAGTTTTGAAATTTGTTCATATACCACTGGTTTTACTGTCCATGACGAATCTATCTTTAAATTGTCTGTATGCGAACCAACTGTTTTAATTTATCACCTTTTAATGTTTTTAATTGTATTGTTTTTATATGTTGTGAAGCCACTCTGAGTCCCAGTTCTGGGAAAAGACCGTGTTATAATTAATTAATTAATTAATAATGATATCTCTCTTTTTCAAACCCTTTCTAAGCCATCTCTTTTTCTCTTTCTTTTTACAGACTCTCACTTCCACCTTTTCCTATTTAAATGTTTTAAGCACTCTCCCCTCTTCAAGCTTATTCTGAGTCCCTCTTTCTTCACATACCATTCTCTTTTTCTCTCCTCATTCCCTCTTCTTTCTTGACATCCCTCTGAATTGCCTTCTTTCAACTAATAATACATTTTATTTTTATCCTGTCTCTCCAATTGATTAAGGTGTGTTATAACAGTAAAAATTATAACTCCCCCAAGCTTTCAAAGTGTTGGAATCTCTCTCTTAATATCTCTTTTTAAAACCTGAAAAACAAAAAAGACATCTCTTAGCTTTTCTTTATCCCAGACAAAAGCCCATTAACTCTTCATAGGCGCAATCTATCTTTATAGCTATTAACAACATAACCCATTATCCCTGGTTTTGTCAGAACAGGACTGGCCAGGCCTGCTGTTCTGAGTCCACCTTGTTTTCCCTCAGTTCATATTATAAAATATATCCTTATCCTATATCTAGCTAAAATTGGTGACAGCATTTATTTTAGACAATCTTTAGCAGGGTTTCTTTCTAAAAAATAATAATTAAGTATTGTTTTTATATTTTATGCATTTTTAGCCTTTATAAAAAAATTAAAACAATTTCCCCTTTTGCTTGTTGAGTTTTAAAAGCCTTATTTAAATTCTTAATTTTTGAGTCCTGCTTTTTATTAATTTTTCTCATTATTAGTTTTTAAACTGATCAGCATTTTAAAAAAGCTTGTCTCCACTCTTACCTTCTCAAACAACTTGTATCTAAAGGGAAGGAGGAAACACACAAACACACACACACTCACACACACTCTAGTGGATATACACTCCCCCCCCAAAAAAAACAAATCTTGTTAACAAAAATCCCCACGGTTTATCATAAATCAAAAATGACCTAAAGGTGAGCAAAACAACACAGAACAAGAACATATGCGTCTATTTAATTAAAAAAAAACAACCCACTTTTAAACCACATTAAAAAAACCAACTTATTACAGACACACACACAAAGAGAAAGGAAGGCAGCTTCCTTGGTTCACCTTTTTCACACACACAAAAACAATTAATATTTTGTAACAGGAACAAAGACAGACAAAATTTAAATTAGTACTCTTAGGTATTGTCTCCCTGATTTTTATTATTATTATTATTATTATTATTATTATTATTAAAAGGCAGATTAACCAAATTTTATATTGTCCTAATTTTTATTGATTTTCCATATTTATGAACTGCCCCTTCTTTAACAGAGTTTATTTTTAAAACAACTTTTAACTCTTATGACTTTTTAAGGATTTCCCTTTATCATCTATTATCCAAAGGTCTCTTTATATTAATGTAATTATAAGGTATTAACATGGCCAAATTTGGGGCAGCAAACTGCAGGAGGTTTATTTAAAGCCACAGTACTGGATCATTTTTCCTTCCTTCCCCCTTGTACAAGGTAAATCAACATCTGCCCCAAGTTAGACTATAGGACATGATGTTCCCCAGGCAAAGATCCTAATCTTTCCCTGCCTTCTTATTCCAGGAAATCCTGATTTCCATAGTGAATACTATCTACCTCCCATTTACTATTATTCCCGACAATTAAAGGTAATACTGAAGTCAATTTTTCTTACCTTTAGTTTGTGCACAAAGTTTTCCTGGTCACTGCGGAATTGTGCCTACTATTTTTATAATACACATTTAGACTACTTCACTTGGTCCATTATCTGGGGATCTTTGTCAGCCAAGTCAATGGTTGTCAGTGCCAAAGTTGGAACCACTGAAATCAGTGAGGCATGTCACTCCATTTTCAGGAGTGTCAACCACTGGCCTTGATGACCTATTTATCCCTGACACAAAGCCCCCATCTGTGAGGTATAGATTTTATTCTAAGTACCGAAGTACCAAATCAAACTAATCAGGACAAAACAAGTGAAGCAGCAATTTCCAACTTATTAATTACAATCTTGCAAGAAGGGGTGCCTCAGGCAAGGAGGGACACCGTCTGAGGTTTTACCAGTGTTGCCAACAAGCCTCGAGGATATTCCCCGGCATGTTTCACCCAAATCCCCAGAATTCCCCAATATTACCCGGACTGTTCAGTCAAAATCCCCGGAAAGTTCCCGTAATGTTAACATGGCGGATCTTTTGCAAATAAATGTAACGCTAATTGAATAAAAATAATTGTAACTTATTTCAATTCTCAAAATTACCATTGAACCAACCAAAGAATCTTTTGGTCCTTCTAATACTTTAAAGATATTTATTTTGACATGAAGGGGGTCCAAGGAGCTTTGTGCTAAAGAGAAACATGTTAGGCTGCAACCACACTGCAGAACTAATCCAGTTTGACACCCCTTTAACTGCCCTGGCTCAGTGCTATGGAATCCTAGGAATTCTAGTTTTGTGACACATTTAACCTCTATCAGCAAACTCTGGTGTGACAACAAACCACAATTCCCAGGATTTCATAGCACTGGGCCATGGCAGTAAAAACAGTATGAAACTGGATTGTCTCTGGAGTCTGGAGTGAAGATGCAGCCTGAGTTGGGTCCAAGACACACTGCAGAAATAATCCCGTTTGAGACTGCATTAACTGCTCTGGCTCAGTGCTAGGGGATCCTGGGAATTGTAGTTTTATGAGACATTGAGCCTTCTCTGTCAGAGAGCTCTGGGACCACAACAAACTACAATTCCCAGGATTCCCTAGCACTGAGGTCTTCGTCCTCCTTGATAAGGGAAAGAGCTTCAAATCGATTCTCCAGCTGCATGCTCCCAGAACAATCCCTTCTTGGCCTACTTCTCTGTGTGACATTCCTCCAGCTGTCTGCCTCCTGTGTAGGTGAAGTGACCTCTTCCGCTCCAGCAACTTCCTCTGCGTGGCACTCGTCCAGGATTGTTAGTTCTGCTGTGTCCAGGAAATCCTTCTGCTGTCTATATATATATATATATATATATACACACACACACACACACACACACACACACGCCTTGATGTCTGAAGAAGAGCCAAGACAATCCGACAAGAAAGAGGGCAAGGCAGGCAGGCAGTTGGGAAGCCAGCCACAGGCACAGCAAGCCAAGCCTCCCTCCCTCCCTCCTCCTCGCAGCAACTGGCTCCAACCCACAGCCTCAGGGCAGCCACAGCAGCTGCACTTTCTCTCCCGCGTCCGCCCTGGCTGAGCTTTTCCTGAGGGAGGGGGCGACCACTCTCCTCTCTGATTGGCTGAAAACTGTTAGTGTGACTCCAAACAGGATTGGTTGCTGTGTAGCCTCTCAGGGCTGGAGCTGAAAAGGCCCTGAATCTTCCCGGAATAGAGCCAGACACGGAAATCACACGGAAAGCACTTAAAAATCCCAATTTCTGTGAAAAAGTCCCGAAATTGGCAACACTGGGTTTTACACAGTATTTAGAAGACATTTTTTGGTTGCAATATTTTATCTCAATTTTCATTGGCTGGATCTAGCATGTGATCAATTTTAAGACCCCCTTTTCAATATGTAAGAGCTCCACCCATAACATATCTCAACATACATCTCATGACCATTTAAATTAGTCATTATACATTCATGGGTGTGTTTACTGATATTCATCCAATTTCTTAAGCATGCTCAGTTAGAGTTTGGTGTGACCTTTAAATCACCCTCCTTTTGAACTTTCAGTAACCCAAGTAAAAAATGTGTTCTTAGGATTCAATGAGGATGGAGCTCTCTTATCCCTTGGCTCCAAAAACTGGTTTGCCTCCCTCTTTGCAAAGTTGTCCTTGACTTCCAGGTGCAGTCTTTGATGCTTCTTTTGTCTAATTTAATTGCTATTATAATGCAAGTCTAGTTCCTTATTTATTTATTTATTTATTTTAAAACAAAACACTTAGCCATTTTGATAGTCTTAACAGAGCCAGAAAAAAATACTATTTAAAATAACTAAGTCCAGCATATTATAGAAGTTTGTTTATCAAATCTTACATGTTTGATTCAAATCTATTTCTCTCACTCCAAATTCCTTATCTCCTGTTTGCTCTTTTTCCCCTCAAAGCAAACGCACAGAGGCACTTTCAAATTTCTCACCACAAATTTCTGGTTTTAGACAAATTCTGTTTCAAAGGCACTGGGCATCCAGGAGCATTTAAAATATATGGGCTATTCAGTGGATTAGAAAAAGAACTTTAATCTCTTCCAATGGATTAACAGAAGGGATCTTGTTTTACAATTAAATCTCTCCTGGTATTTTATTCCTCAGTCTCTGGTTTTCCTTTTTCCCCCCACAAACACATTTTTTCTCTTTTTCCCCCTTAAGTTTCTCATTCATGGGAATCCTGTCTGTTTTTTGTTTTTGTTTTTTAAACCTTCCTCTTGTTCCCAGGCAAAAATGTATAAAAGTTGATCATGGAGACCTTTATTTGATGGTGAAATTTTACGGTAAAGTCTCATGACAATATCCTCGTCAATACTTCCAATTCCAGGCCACTGCTGGTGGTAAGTTGGTCATGTCTCAGAGCACAGAAATGCCAGTCTCTCTGGGTTCGAAACTGTGCCAAAGCAGCTGCCAAATCCTTCCTCAAAATGTTCAGTCATATAATCTTAAGGGACAGCCCTCCTTCGGCTATCTCTTCCCTCTCACAAATAAAATAAAAATATGTGGGTGTGTTAGTAAGGAAAACTCAAAGGAAATGACACTTTTTGTTGATTCCTCCAAGAGACTGCTGCCATGCCTGTCTGCTTTCCATCCAATTCAGCCTCAGAGAACAGCAATGGCGAACCTCCAATGGTTCTAGACTGTCCAGCCCTCACATCCCTACATGGTGATGGGGAACACAATGGCTTGGATCATTCTCACTTTAGTGCTCCATTGTTTATTTTGAATTTTTAGCAAACTGTCTAGTTCTTGCTTAGCTGCCTTTCCCATTCCCAGTCTTTTGATTTCCAAAAAAACTGGAGTACTAAAATTGGGAGCTGCTGCTTTGGACCTTTTGGACTAATTCTATGAATGGATGCATACTCCCATGTCATCCCAGGATTCTGTAGATTGGAGCCATGGCAGTTAAAGCAGTTTCATGAAATCCTATAATCATAAAATCCTAGAGTTGGAAGAGACCCCAAGGGCCATCCAGTCAAACCTGCCATGCAGGAACTCTCAATCAAAGCATCTGAGATAGATGGCCATCCTGCCTCTGTCTAAACACCTCGAAACTGCATTATTTCTGTAGTGTGGATCTAGCCTAGCCTTGAATACAAACAACTTATTCTATAGGCAATATAAATATAGGAATCTAGAAAGTGTGGTTTCTGTTTTATTTCTGGGATCCTTCTGCTTTCTTTTGCTTGCCCTGTGCTCCGTTCCCACCTCCCCTCTTTTTTCTCTTAATCTGTCCATTTTAAAAGGTGGAAAATGGGTTTTCGCTCTGCATCCTCCACTGGCAATTTCCTCTCCTCCTTGACTCTTTGGAGTTTATCACACGGAGGAGATTGGAAGTTTAAACGGTGATTATTCCCAGGAAAATCACGCATACACAATGAAGATTTTCACACAATGTCACAATTAAAGTGCAGTTAGCCCAGGAATATCCCATGAAAACTGCGCCTTCACAATAAAGATGTTCAGATGACATCGGGATTAAAGGGCCATTATCCCAGGGATAACCAAGCAATAAATAGCAGCAAATAATTTGCAGGAAAATCCCATGAATGATTTGCGGTGGTTTATTGCCTGGTTATTCCTGGGGAAAGAACTCTTTAATCGCGCCGTGTGTGAAAATCAAATCTTGATCTTATTTGTGAATGCGCAGTTTTCATGGGATAATCGCAGTTTAAACTCCCAGTTTCCTTCGTGTGATAAACTCCTTTCATCTTCTCTCAAAATGTGAGCCCTTTCCTTTATCGTCTTTCTCAAGGTGTCTTCTAAAGGAATCATATAGGGTCACATCCTTTATGAGTCTTTTTCTCAAAGGAGGGGTCTATTTTAAGATCATATTGTGATTTTTTGTTAATAGTTCTTTTAAACATCCACACAGGTTATGTGTACAAAGGGATCCACTATGTATTTCCCAAATTTAAGATTACATTGTACATCTGCGTTCCTCTGCACACTTACCATGAAGAAAGTCCTGTTGAATAAATTCAGTGGTTGCAGTTCTGGGTACACTTGCTTGGAAATAAAGCCACTATGTCTGTGTAAAAATGTTGCCACATTTCTGTTTATGCCACACTGTTTATGCCACAGTGCCTAATCTAAAGGGCATCAGCCCACTTATGCTAGAGTATACCTATTGGTGTCAAGGACCTTTCCTCAAAGTAAAGCCCACTTAGATTTGCAACACATCAGTTCCATTTTGTCCTGGTCTAAATTTCTTGATATTATTACTATTATTATTTTTGTAAAGTGACACTGCCCAAAGATATTAACACACATATCCAAATAGCATAAAATTGCAAAAACGTGTATGTGTAGGAACATAGCAATGCTTTCCTGGGCTATCCAGAGATAGAAATACCATGAGAAGTTAGTCTCAAAGGCGCTGCATAATCTCTTTGTGTAATGAGAAGAATGAAGATAGGCTCCTGCACCACCAAAAAAAGGGTGGCTGGGTGGGTGCAGTCAAACAACTTTCCGCAAACTTCTTATTGTTGCTGCTTTTGTGTGCCTTCAAGTCTTTCCCAATTTATGGAGACCCCAAGGTGAAGCTATCCTGGGGTTTTCTTGGCAAGATTGGTTCAGAGGAGGTTTGCCATTGCCTTCCCCTGAGGCTGTGAGAGTGTGACTTTCCCAAGGTCACCCAGTGGGTTTCATGGCTGAACTGGGAATCGAACCCAGCTCTCCAGAGTCCTAGTTCACCACTCAAACCACTAGGCCACACTGGCTCAAAAAAAAAAAAAAAAAAAAAGGAATATGCCCAAGTCAGATCTATCAACCAGGTCAGATAAGCCCTTCGATGAATAAACAGAAACATTTTGATAATCCCAGAGAGCACTTGAAAGCCTCTTCCAAAATGCATCATTTATTTCTACCATCCTTCACTTTTCTCATGGTTTCCCTTTCAATTGCCCAACTTATACATCTATGCTTTCCCTTTCTGAACCTGCCAGGGGTAACTGGTGAAGTCAGCTTATTTGCTCCCCTTCTTTCTATCTTTTGCTGTTTATGTCTGTAAAGGATTCTGGGGGAGATGCTGTTTATCTTGCAGTAGGATTGGCTAGAGCAAAATCCCATTTTCTCCCCCAGCTCAAGCTTTATTACAGTATTTACTGCAGACATGCTGCTGCAAGCCAACACTGAAAACCTATGTTTCTCTAGTCCTGCTTCACAATCCTCCCAATGCCAATGCTGCTAAAAACTGTGAGCTAGACAGAGGACAAGGAGAAAGGAGCAGGCTGCCATACAAAAAATATTAAAAAGAGATTCTTTGTTAAAGGAGATATACCTGTACTATACCTTAAAAGAAATGGAAAGAAAAAAACCTCACCATATAGGGAGGATTGGTTTGGCCAGGGATATGTTTATGGCATGATCACATTGCACAGTTATACCACTATGACTCCATCCTATGGGATTCTGGGATTTGTAGTTTAGGGAGACACGTTTAGAGGTCTGTCTGGTGTGAAATGGGAGGAGGAGGAGGAGGTCAATGGGGGTTGAGACCAACCCATTGCAAACAAGAGAGACAGAGAGATTCAAAGTCTGGGGGTGCTCCTTGACTTGTCACTCCACCTTACATCTCAAGTGGATGCGACAGTCAGGAGTACCTGTTATCAGCTTCGGCGGATACGCCAGCTGCGTCCCTACCTGGGCCGGAGGGACCTTAAAACTGTTGTACATGCTCTGGTAACCTCTCGCTTGGATTTCTGCAATGCGTTCTACATGGGGCAACCCTTGTACCATACCCGGAAGCTGCAATTAGTGCAGAATATGGCAGCTCGACTGGTCACTAATACATCTAGGGCCAATCATATAACCCCAGTGCTTAAAGACCTGCACTGGCTGCCTATTCGCTTCCGGGCGCAATACAAGGTGTTGGTCGTTACCTATAAAGCCCTAAATGGTATCTGATGGACCGCCTCTCCCCATATAATCCGCCCCGCACCCTCAGATCATCAGGGCAGCAACTTCTAAGAGTTCCGGAGGCCAGATTAGCTTCTACTTCTAGGAGGGCCTTTACGATCTCGGCCCCCAGCCTCTGGAACTCGCTGCCAATGGAGCTCCGCGCAGCCACCTCCCTACCCCAATTTAAGAAGGGGTTGAAAACTTATTTATTTAAACAAGCCTACCCTTGAACATCCCCCTGAATATGTACTCTCCTCCCCCCCCCCCTTCCCTCTGTCAGCATTAGACTGGCACGAGGCTGCAATGTTTTTAATATGTTTGGTTTTATTGTTTTATTGTGATATGGTTTCTTTTTTGTATATTGTACTTGGATGGATGTATACTGTATTGTTAATCTTGTTGTACATCACCCTGATTTGAAGAAGGGCGGTATAGAAATAAAACTTTTATTTTATTTATTTTATTAAAGAAAAATACAAAATAATGCTGCAGTGTAAGGAAGTATCAGTGAAAGGGATAACAGATGCATGGCTCTCTGTGTTTGTTGGTCTTTGCAAGTGTCTCTCTGCGTGTGTGAATGGAGGCTAAATCTCCCACACTTCAGATATTTGGAAAGCAAAGCCACTCATCTGCCTTCAAAGGCAAAGCTCTCTGGGGCAGAATTTCATAATCTTCAGGCTCATTGTGATGAAAAGCCATAAAACAATTTCTTAAAAAGAAAGAAGGATGCTTTGTGGAGAGAGATGAAAGTGATTGCCCAAAAGAAAACTTTGCATCTTGACTTTAATCCTTCTTTAATCTCCAGCTTTTTCTCCTTGACTCATCTCTGCTTCCCAATTTCATTTCAGCGCTGGACACAGTCTATCCAGTGGTAACTTATTTGTTTTGACCCTCCGTGGATCCCAAAATCTATGGATGCTTAAGTGCCATTAAACACAATGGCAGAGTAAAATGGTGCCCCTTATATAAAATGGCAAAATCAAGGTTTGCTTTTTGGAATTTACGTATTTCTGGAATATTTTCAAGCTGTGGATGCTTGAATCCATTGATAAAGAATCCATGGATATGGAGGGTCAGATGTACTTCTATTGATGCAACCTAGAATCGCATTGGCATTTTTAGCTGCCTCCTCACACTATTGACTGTTCAACTGATGGTCTACAGGACTCTTAGATCCCTTTCATAAGCTAAGTGCCCCCTCATCCTATATCTATATGCTTCATTTTTTCTACCTAAGTGCAGTACCTTAAATTTCTCCGTTCTGAACTTCATTTTGTTAATTTTGGCCCAGCTTTCTAATCTATTAAGGCCACTCTGAATTCTGATCCTCTCCTCTGAGGCATTAGCTACTCATCCTAATTTGGTCCCATCTGCAAATTTGATAAACATGCCTTCTATTCCTCCATTGTTGAGGAGAGTGATTCCCAAAGCAGATGGCAATGTCCTCCTTGGGGGCAATGGAAAGCTCCAGGGGAGCAGACAGGACTTCAGTCAAAGTATTGGGGGGTAAGGATGACAAGGGGAACCAGTGGCCTTTAGGACCAATGTGGGGATGAGGGTTTTTTTTAATTTAATTTTTATTAAATTACTTCATTTTTATGACATAGAGCCAAAACACACTGCAGAAATAATCCCATTTGAGACCTCTTTAACTGCCGTGGATCAGTGCTAGAAAATCCTGGGAATTGTAGTTGATTGTGGCACCAGAGCTCTCTAACAGACCCAAAACTACAGTTTCCAGAATTTCCAAGCATTCAGGGATGCTTAAAGTCCTTTCATGACTTCACTGCGCAAAGAGATCTCTCATGAATGACTGTGCTAGACCTCTCTATCTTGCAGCCATTTCTAAGCAGCAGGAGTCTGTAGGATGCAATCACAGCAGTTAACATGGCATCAAACTCCAACAATACAGTATGACTAGGCCTGTGTTTGTCAACTTTCTGATGTCCCTCAGTCACTCAAGTGAGGTTGTGTATTCAGCATTGTCTCAGGCCTTGACGTTTGCGGGCCAAAAGTTAGGACCTGGGGAAACATAAAGTGTGATGTATTAAGTAACAAAAAAATTTCAAATTGCCTTGCAATTCATAATAAGGCACTGCTCTCCCAGCTGAGCTGGATATTTGCACAGTGCCCTTCCCTCTTGCCTGGAGTTCGGCCCCCCAAAATGGGGAAGAGGCATCCTCATCTCCTGCCTGAACATGATCCATGAAAACTGAAAACCTGATGCCAGGCCCTGATGTGTGCCACTCCTACTGCCCCATGTAAAAAGGGCAAGAAAAAACATTTCATTTTACAGAAGAACCCAAATAAAACATGAACTTTTCTCTCCCAGCTTTAGGTCCCGAGGACAGAGGGGGAAATCTGGGTTTAAGTCAGGAGTCAGCGCATGTTTTGTGTGTCAATGCAGGGCTAGAATGGAGACAGAAATGCATTCTCAGCATTCTTTTTCATGGCCACAACCAGTTGAATTCTAGCAGCACCTCACTGATACTAATACTGATACTCCATAATGGATACAGAATGCTCCAAATAACTGAAAGGTTTATTTAATGTTCCAGTAAGGGCAAGATAATTTAAGAGAAAATACTTTGTAGCACAAAAAAATGTAAAAAAATTGTACTAAAGCTTAACAAAACACAGTTAAGACGTATGAAGGTTGCCTTATCAAAAAAGCATTTTCAACTCCTCACATTTCCATACTTTCTCTCTAGTTTGGATTTTATGATTCCTCAAAAGGTGTGAGTTTTGAGAAGAAATTTCCTGCAATTCTTGCATTTCTATGGCTTTTCTCCTGTATGAATCCTATGGTGATTTGTAAGGTTGGCAACTGAAGGAAAAGACTTGCCACACTCCTGGCATCTGTAAGGTTTCTCTGCTGTGTGGCCCCTCTGATGGACTACAAGGACTGACTTTTGAGCAAAGCCTTTCCCACACTGCTGGCATCTGTAAGGTTTCTCCCCTGTGTGTCCTCTCTGATGGACCAAAAGGGCTGAATTGCAAGCAAAGCCTTTCCCACACTGCTGGCATCTGTAAGGTTTCTCCCCTGTGTGTCCTCTCTGATGGACTACAAGGGGTGACTTTTGAGCAAAGCCTTTCCCGCACTGCTGGCATCTGTAAGGCTTCTCTCCTGTGTGGCTTCTCTGATGGACCAAAAGGTCTGACTTTTGAGCAAAGCCTTTCCCACACTGCTGGCATCTGTAAGGTTTCTCTCCTGTGTGGCCTCTCTCATGGAGCACAAGGTGTGGTTTTTGAGCAAAGCCTTTCCCACACTGCTGGCATCTGTAAGGTTTCTCTCCTGT
>NC_056522.1:367227873-367232127 GCF_019175285.1 Sceloporus undulatus | reverse complement strand
GTGGCCTCTCTCATGGACTACAAGGGCTGACCTTTGAGCAAAGCCTTTCCCACACTGTTGGCATTTGTAAGGTTTCTCTCCTGTGTGGCCCCTCTGATGGACTACAAGGACTGACTTTTGAGCAAAGCCTTTCCCACACTCCTGGCATCTGTAAGGTTTCTCTCCAATATCCATTCTCAGGTGTGTCTCAAGTTCTTCTAAAGAGAAATGCAAAGGCATTTAAGATTAATTTTAGCGTTAAGAGAAGAGGGGATCCTGGAATCTACAATGGAGTTAAGCAATCTCCACTAGGGCAGGAAACATAAGAGATGAAGGAGTTTCTGTGTCCCCTTTCTCTCCCTTTCTTGATATCAGTCATAATCGCAAAATGAAACCCCTCAAAATGTCCGAAAATAAGGACTTAATATTAATAAAAAATAAAATCTTTATTTATATTTCCCACCTCTCCCCATGGACTTGAGCTCGTTTGCACTGGTTTGCTTGAACCAGTTGTTAAACTGGTTCAGGTTTGTGGCTGCCTCACAATACTCAAGGCAGCTCTTCTGTCTCTCTTATGGACTTTCCCAGAGTTCCCTTCCTCTCCGAACAGAGCTAGACTATCTTCACTTTGCTCCTGCCCTGCGCTCCTCCCAGAATTTCACCTTCACCATCTCTTCCCTGCCATTCTATTTTTCATATTCTCTCTTTCACAGACACAGAGCGAGAGACATTTTCAGTCGCATTTGGTAATATAGAAAGAACAATAAATATAGAAATTAATCCATAGCAAAGGCTGAAGAAGGGATATTTATAATCCTCAACTAGAGAGCTTTAGTGCCTCACTAGACTACAAATCACAAGATTCCCCAGGATGTTGTTATGATAATTAAATTAGAATCATAGTGCTTATGAAAGGAAGGATGCTAAGTCTGCATAGGAAGAGACATGGATTCAAGTTCCTTACCCAAGGAGGACACATTCTCATAGTTCTCCATCATCACCACCTCATACAATGCTTTCTGCTTTGGGTCCAGCAGTTGCCATTCCTCTTTGGTGAAGTACACTGCCACATCTTTAAAAGCAACCTGCAACACAAAGAAGCCCTCATCCAGAGAGGTCTAACCAAAAGGGGAGGAAAGCACATGGTGCATCCCAAATATTATTTGATCCCCTCAGAATACAGATGGAGTGGGGTATGTCTCAATATTTAATAACTATTGAATATCTCTTTTACTGAACTCAGCAAATGTTGAAGAATAGTGCATGAGGAAAAATGGAAGGTAAAACTTGGATTCTTGATGAACTAGATTTCTCATGTGAAGGGAGATTTTGTTCAGCATGTGGAAATTGTACCATGTGTGTATTCACAATCTACATTACCAACCAGTATAAATCTAGGGCTCACCCAAATCGGCAGTGGGTTTGGAGTCCCAACGTCTATGGTCAAATACTTTTAGCACATAAGTCAGAGAACCCCACAAAATTCTATTCCCATTCTTTAAAATAAAAATATGAGAAGCACAAATGAAATCATTAGGAATTGCTTCCTTTCATGATTCCTCAAAACCAGGTGCCTGAGCCAGGTGCCTCCCACCTCCAAAATGGTGGACCAACCCTGCCTCATATCCCTGGGTTTAGTGCTAACATAGGCATAGACAAGGTCTTCCTGACAGACTCTGAGGGTGACCCTGAGGGAACATCATTGGCAGGAAGCACCAGCCCTGGCCCTGATTCCCTGGGAGCGGAAGCTGGGAGAAGATGGTCAGAAGCAGGGTTCAACTGAGTCAATGAAGGATGGAGGATGACCTCTGAAAGAAGAGAAATCCTTCTGCCCTTGGTATCAACCGTTGGGGATCCTATGCTGAGACCCCTCCCGATGGCTGGATTGCAAAGGAGAGAGTCAACATTCACCTTCTTCAAGGCAACCCCTTCCTTGTTTTCCCCCAGAGCTTCGCCTTTATTCCTTCTTTTGGGGGCCATCTTGGAGAGATGCACTCCTACAGAAAGAACAAATGGAGGGGTTTTACATCTCCACATATTTATAGTCTTTCATGGACCACCAAAAAATAAATCCAAAGGTGCTGAGAGAAAATCAAGCCTGAATTTTAGATACAAGACAAAATAACGGAATTGAAGCTGTTCTACTTTGGACATATTGGGAGATGACAGAACTTCTTGGAAAAGATTATGACAGTCAGTAAAGTGGAAAAAGACAAAGAATGCACTGCAGCTGGATTTACTCATGAAAGCCCAAATGCTGAGCTTGCAAGACCTGGTTGAGCCTTGTAATAATGGTGGCTCTTGAAGGTCTCTCATTCTTAGGTGCCCCTTGGATGAAGCCAACTTGAAAGCACAGAAGAACAACAAAAGGCTCTTCCTTCATCATCAGAAAAACGAAATCTCCTCAAGCTGGGGTTCTGCAGAAGATTTAGCCCTAAAGGAAGGAAGGAAGTTCTGCAGCCTTCAAGGTCTTGGACTACAACTCCTAGCACCTTTAATTTCTCTGTTATTCTGTCCAAGGGGCTGTTGGGAGCTGTAGTTTAGCAATACCTGGATATCCACAGGATGCCCACTCCATCCCAAAGAAGATAAATGCCATGCGATGAAGGAAACAGAAGCAGAAAACCCTGAAGCACCCTGGGTTTCAGAGGTAGCCTGGAGCAAGGAGTCCAGAAAGAGCTTTTGCACCAGAGCCGGGCTTCTTTTGCCCTGAAAGTGCCCTCAGTGTTCACACAGAGACCCCTTCCCAAGAGCCATGGCTATCTCTTTTCAAGACTCCAGAGGGGCAGATGAGGCCTTGCAGCCACGGAAGCCCCATGCCTCTTGGGAGGAGAGAAGGGGGCTTCCTTGCTTTCACCCCCAATGCTCCCTCCCTATGGAAGATCCCTCAGACCCCCAGCATTGACTCCAAAAGGGGGCTCTTCTGCATTCTTCTTCTCCCCAGCTGCCTCTGGGCACCCACCTTCCCTTCACCAAGAAAACCAGAAGGAACCGTTATTCCTAACTGGCCAACAGTCAAACCCAACAGCCTTCTAGAATTCCGTTCAAACACTCACCCACTCACTCCCAGCATTCCATGCTTTCACCCCTCCCAACAGATGACTGATGTATGGCAATTACCATAAATGACATCCATGTTCATTTCCTTACCTTACCTTCTCTAATAAACATCTCCCTTTCCCAGCTGCTTTGCACCTCCCCAGATCATCCCTGGAGTCTCTTCTTGGTCCCTTGGGGGCAAAGAGGGGAGTTGACTTCCTTGCTTCCTTGGAGGTCTTTCTCAAAATGGGGGTGGGATCTGGAGGTCATTGGCAGTGTTGCCAACAAGCCTCGAAGATAATTCCCGAAAATGTTTGTCCAAAACACGCTGAATCCCCCCACATCACACAGAATATTCAGTCACAATTCCCAGAAAATTCCCATAATGTTAAAATGGCGGATGTTTTGCAAATAAACGTAAACATAATTGAATAAAAATAACTGTAACTTATTTCACCTCTCAAAATCACCATTGAACCAAACAAAGAATGTTTCAGTCCTTTTAAGATATTTATTTTGACATGAAGGGGGTCCAGGAAGCTTTGTGCCAAATAGAAATGTGTTCGGCTGCAACCGCACTGCAGAAATAAATCCAGTTTGACACCCTTTTAATTGCCATGGCTCAGTGCTAGGGAATCCTGGGAATTCTAGTTTTCAGAGACATTTAACCTTCTCTCTCAGCAAACTCTGGTGTGACAACAAACTACAATTCCCAGGATTTCATAGCACTGGGCCATGGCAGTAAAAACAGTATGAAATTGGATTGTCTCTGGAGTCTGGAGTGAAGATGCAGCCTGAGTTGGGTCCAAGACACACTGCAGAAATAATCCAGTTTGAGACTGCTCCCTGGCTCAGTGCTAGAGAACCCTGGGAAGTGTAGTTTTGTGAGACATTGAGCCTTCTTTATCAAAAAGAGCTCTGGTGCCACAACAAACTACAATTCCCAGGATTCCCTAGCACTGAGCCAGGAGAGTTAAAGCGGTCACAAACTGGATTATTTCTGCAGTGTTTTGGACCTTTGTTATTAAAAATGCTCAAGGTCCATTCCATACTGCAGAAATAATCCAGTTTGAGACCACTTTAACTGCCCTGGCTCAGTGCTAGGGAACCCTGGGAATTGTAGTTTTGTGAGAAAGAGCTCTGGTGCCACAATGAACTACAGTTCCCATGCATCTGAGGAAATATGCTTAAGTCTAGGAAAGCTCATGCTGCCAACTTTTTTTTCAGTGAGACTCA
>NC_056522.1:367213118-367227473 GCF_019175285.1 Sceloporus undulatus | reverse complement strand
ACATTCACATGATCACACAGCAGCCACTTTGCTTTCCCCTGAAGCCTGAGAATGCCTGAGGAGGGGGCAATCACTATCCTCTCTCTGATTGGCTGAAAACTGTTAGTGTGATTCCTCCAAAAAGTTGGTTGGTTGGTTTGCTCTTGCTCCGTCCTCGCTCTCTCAGAGGGAGTCATTAAGAGAGAGAAAGAGAGAGAGAGAGAGAGAGTTTTTTTCTCCAGCCCTCTCTCTGATTGGCTGAAAACTGTTACACTCCAAAGGGTTGGTTGCTCTGCAGCAGTCTGGAGCTGAAATGGGCCAAAGTCGCGGAAAAGGCACTGAAATAGAGCCAGGCACGAAAATCACACGAAAAGCTCTGCAAAGTCCCTGTTTTCGCGTGAAAGTCACGAAATTGGCAACACTGGTCATTGGGAAAAGAGGCTCCTCGGAGCCCTCCTGAAAGAGAAAGTCAGGGGTCTTGGGGATTATTCCTCCTCTCCTGTGGGATTCAGAGTGAGGCTTGTGCAGTGACCAGGGCTGGAGGAAGACTGAAAGGGAAGATGAGGATGACGAATCTTCTCTCTTCAGCCTCAGGCAGAAAGGAAAGAGCCACCCTGTTTCTCCTCCTCATTCACCCCCCATGGAGAGAGTCTGCCTGCCCTCCTTTCCCCCACAGAGAAAATGGATGTAGTTTTTGGATGGGGTGCAAGGGATCATCCCCTGGCCCTCTGAGCCTTCTCCAGCAGCAAGGTGCCATTGCAGGATTCCCTGTCTGAAGACTTCCCCATTATCCCCTTGCTTCTCCCATGCTGCCGTTGATGTTTTGGGTGATGTCTCTTGCCCGTGGTCCCGGTTTGGTGCCAAATGGATCCAGATGCAGGCTCCTCTGCAACTCGGGATCAAAGCAAAACGCCAAAACTGGCTTTGCAGCTTGCTGAAACTATGCCTAGTGAAACAGCTGTTTAAATAATGAATCACTGTCCAGCAGATTCAGAGGGTTTTTATTTCTTGTTGCTAAATACACTAGCTAGTTACTACTACTTTACAAAAACCTCTTACTCTCTCAGACTCCATACTCCCAGAATCAATTAGAACAGTGTTTCTTCTCATATGTACAACATTCGCACGATGTAACTACTTAGTCCAGCCTCTTTTTACAAGTTGCCATGCAACATAGGAACCAATCCCTGTATAGACAGAAAACATTTCATGTTTACATTTTGTCTTGTTCCGTTGACCTTGAACATCCCATCTGCGGCCCAGGCTTCTGGTCTTCAATTGTAGTCAGTTTAGACTTCAGCAACCATTGCCATATCTGAACATTTTCACCTCAAATATACATTAACAGCTGCTTCCCAGTGGAGCAGAGAAAGAGCAGGGAAGCAACTCAGAGGTTGAGGAATGGTCTGGACTTGGAGGGGAAAAGAGATGGGGCTCCGCACACAGAACAAATGCATCCTCCCTTCCCTTCCCCTCCCAACCACATTGCTTAAACTGAAGTTGCCTTAGATGGCCAGAAGAACTTCATCCAAAGATATTAAAAGAACTGGAAGGAGTAATCTCAGAACCACTGTCAGTACTCTTGGAGAATTCCTGGAAAACTGGAAAGTCCCAACAGACTGGAGGAGGGCAAATGTTTTCCCCATCTTTTAAAAAAAGGGGGAAATGAGGACCCAAATGTTGAGTGCCCAGTCAGCCTGGCTTCAATCCCAGGAAAGGTTTTAGAGCAGATCATGAAAAAAGCAGTCTGTAAGCACTTTGGAAGAAATATTGTGATCACTAAAAGTAATATGAGTTTCTCCAGAACACGTCATGCCAAATAGATTTTAAAAAACAAGTAAAATATGGGCTCGTCAATGCAACTGTTGGATGAATTTGTAATTGTTTGACCCATGAAACCCAAAGGGTCTCAGCAATGGCTCCTCTTCCTCCTGGAAAGAGGCAGAAAGTAAGGTGCCACAGGGTTCTCTCTTGGACCCAGGGCTATTCCACATCTTTATCAATGCTCTGGATAGAGGAGTGGAGGGCATGCTTGGAAATTTGGTAGGAGTAGCCCTCCAGAGGACAGGATCAACATTCAAAATGGCCTTAATGGTTTAGAAAGCTGGGCCAAAACTAACAAAAAGAATTTCAACAAGGGAAAGTGCAAGGTACTGCACTAAGGTGTAAAAAATGAAATGCACAGATATAGGATGGAGGACACCTGGCTGAAAAAAGGTATATGTAAAAGGGATCTAGGTGTGCTATCAGACCACAAGGTGAACATGAGTCAACAGTGTGATACGGGAGCCAAAAAAACATTGCATTTCTATGCTGCATGAATAGAAGTATAGTCTCTAGATCCAGGGAAGTAATAGTACCACTCTATTCTGAAATACTGGATCTGGTTCTGGGCACCCCAATAGAAAAAGGATGTTGAGATGCTGAATTGTGTCCAGAGGAGAGTGACCCAAATGGTGAAGGGTTTGGAAACAATGCCCTAGGAGGAGCAATTTGGAGAGATAGGTATGTTTAGCCTGGAGAAGCAAAGGTCAAGAGGTGGCATCATTGATATGTTTAAATGTTTGAAGGGATGCCATAATGAGCATGGAACAAGTTTGTTAGCTGAAGCTCCAGAGAATAGATAACAATGACAATATCCAGAAAGTGGGAAGAAGCCAATTTGTTTCCTAATGGAAACATAAAAATGCCCATCAGGAAAAGGGCCAGGGCAAAGGAGACCAGTGAGTGGCTGAGGAAATGGACAAAGCCAACCTGGTTCTTTTGAAGAAAAGGAAAGATGGCACAGCTGGGCCACACCTGCACCATTGAAACCTGCAGGTGAAGGGCTTGCTCCAGCCTCAATATGACATCCATTCAAATATTTAAACAGGGCTTTCATGTCACCTCTCAACCTTCTGTTCTCCAGGCTAAACATCCCCAGCTCCCTCTCTTCATAGGGCTTGATGCTTTCAGACAATCTCAGAGCAGCTCAGGCCTAGTGACACATCCAACTTCCAGAGCAGCCTCCTGAGAGTGGAGTGGCCAATGCCCAGGAGAGGGATCCTTGCCTTTTGGTCCACCAAAGTCAGAAGCTCTCTTGGAGGCCTCTCCCTCTTCCAAATCCCCCACAGACTTCTTGGCCAGTCCCTTCTTGCTCTCTTCCGAAAGAGACCAAAGCCCTGATCATGTCTCTGTGTGCCTCCAAATGGCTTCTTGGCTTATGAGGATCCCCTGAACTTCACAGGGGTTCCTTAGTCAAGGAATCCTCCAAGGTGCTTTTCCTCTTGCCTTCCTCTGAAATCTTGCCTGCAGCACCTGGGACTCCTTGGTAGTCTACCATCCAGGCCCCATCCAGGGCTAGGGTTGCCATAATTACCTTCCACAAAACTGGGACAAAATGTAGGACATGATATAGCACAAAATGTAGAACAAATTGTAGGACGTTAAAAAAAGGGGGGGCTAGCCTGAAGACAGAGGCTCCTCCCTCCCTGACTGTCATCGTTCGGCCTCTGAGGGAGAGAGAAGGCTGGCCCAGTTCCATCAGGGGCTAGCCTGAAGAAAGAGGCCCCTCTCTCCATAATTGTCATCTTTCAGCCTGTGAGGGAGAGAATAGGCTGGCCCAGTTCCATCAGGGGCTAGCCTGAAGAAGAAGAGCCCTCCCTCCGGTCCATCTGCCTTGGTCCAGGCCTCAGAGGGAGAGAAGAATGCTGGATCTGATCCCCTCCCCCCCCTCACCATTCCCTTCTCCTTTTGTGTCGTGTCTTTTAGATTGTAAGCCTGAGGGCAGGGAACCGTCTATTATCCCCTCTGTTGTAAACTGCTCGGATTCCCAGTGATTGGGCGGTATATAAATAAAACTTATTATTATTATTATTATTATTATTATTATTATTATTAAGGAGGACAAAAACATTAAAAAACAGTATACATTCATGCTACTCACTCATGCTCAAAATGGAGGACATTTTGACATTCTTCCTGGATAGAAGTTTGGGATGTAGCTTTGTGTGGTGGACTATGACTCTGGATACCAGGGTTCGCTACCCTGCCTATTGAGTGACCTCATACAAATCACACTCTCTCAGCCTCCTCAGCAGAAAGCAGAAACCTCCTCTGAACAATGCCAACCAAATCCCAAGGCTTCCTTCTCCTCCTCGGGTACGTCCCGGGCGGCTGGCAGAGCCGAAGAGGGGAGGGAAGCCTCACTGCGGCAAGGCTTCCTTCTCCTCCTTGGCTTTGTCCTGGGTGGCTGGTGGAGCTGAACAGAGGAAGGAAGCTCCGCCACAGCAAGGCTTCCTTTTCCTCCTCCGCTTCATCCTGAGCGGCCAGTGGAGCTGAACAGAGGAGGGAAGCCTTGCCACGGCAAGCTTCCGGCTCCTCCTTGGGTTTGTCCCGGGTGGCTGGCGGAGCTGAAAAGGGGAGAGAAGCCTCACAGCAGCAAGGCTTCCTTCTCCTCCTTGGGTTCGTCCCGGGTGACCAGCAGAGCCGAAGAGGGGAAGGAAGGAAAAAAAGGCAGGCTTGCTTATATCCTCCCTGAGGCAGGTGTTGAAGCAAGGGAGGAACAAACACTCACAGGTCCTTCAAACAGCCCAGTCCCACCAAGAGGGGAAGGAAGGCCCACCTTGGTAAGGCTTCTTTCTCCTCCTTCCTCCTTTGGCGCCTAGGCCCTGCGCAGCTCCACTCCAAGCCCCACCTCATCCCCGAGCCTTCCTCCCAGCAAGGCCCTGACCTTGCCGGGTCTGGCAGGGACTCTTACCAACTCGGCATGGGACATTTCAAATGGTCGAAAAACAGGGACTATCCTGCCAAAAAGCGGGATATGGCAATGCTATCCAGGGCTGACCCTGCTTAGCTTACAAGACCAGACAATGTCAGCCCAAAAGGCTAAATCCATATATTCTCCCCCTGAGTTCCAAAATAAACTCTGGAGCACAAACTCACTTACTTCTGGCCAAAAGGGCCAGACCACCCTCTGAGGGAGACGATTGCTTCAAGGGAGGCCTTCTAGGACCTCTATTTATGAGGTTCTGGAACATTCCATAAAGACCAACTAAGCATGACCAGAACTTCCATAGCTAGACTGGGAGGTAAAACCAGAATGGCTGCCGATGACAGTTGACAGAGAGGGAGCTCAAAATGGCTGCTGCCACCATTTCCCTTAATATCGCAGTCTTAGATCCTCTCATGGAAGGTGCTTAGAGCCCCTTCTCCTTCTCAAGAAAGGTGCCAGGGAGCTTCTTTGCTGCCAGAAGAAACTGAACAACTGGAATAAGTGGTTGCACCCCAGGTATAGGTCTCTGGATCTAAAAAGTCTAGAGAACCACCACACTTTGGGTGCGTCTACACTGTAGAAGTAATGCAGTCTGACACCACTTCAAGTGCTGTAGCTCCATCCTGTGGGATCCTGGGATGTGTAGTTTTGCAAGGTCTTTAGTCTTCTCTTCTTGGCCCAAGAATGCTGGTTAATAATACATAAAACTAAAAATCCCAAGATACTGTAGGATGCAGCCATGGCAGGCTGCATTCACACTGGAGAAATAACCCAGTTTGACACTACTTTAACTGCCATGGCTCAGTGCTATGGAGTCCTGGGAACTGTAGTTTGATGTGGCACCAAGAGCTCTCTGGCAGAGAAGAGACTAAGTATCTTACCGAACTACTGATCTTACAAATTCCATAGTATGGAGAAGGTCAGTTAAAGTGGTGTCAAACTGGGTCATCTCTACATTATAGATCCACCAAAAAGACCGACAGAGAGACAGAGAAGAAAACTGGAAGTGGTAGCTGAGAGTGGGGAGTCCTATCACTGAAGGAAGCACTTTAGAGAGCCTCTATAAAGTTCAGACTAAAACACAGAGAGGGTCACCCACCATTTTGGACCTGGGACAATCTAGTTCTGTGTAATATAAGACAATATAAGAGGCCAGTGGGATTGGTACCATGGGGAATGGGTCTTTCCATCCCTGAAGGCCTCCAGAAATGGTCCTCAGTTACCCCAAATGCTGCTGAGAGGGAAAAGGGGCTGGGCCCCCTCTGCTTTCCATGGCCACAGGAGATTTGGAGAGAGCGCTTGGAGCCCTTAGAGACTGACCAAGGCAAATGGCTGCCCAGAGCCCTCTCTCCCTCTTCTCCCTGGCAGGGACACACTGCAAGGTCTCTCCACAGACAGATCCTGCAGGCGGATACGGCTCTAGCTTTGGACATGGCCAGGAAGGTCCCTTCTCCTCCTCTCTTTCTCCAGCGCCATCAGTGGACATGGGGCTTCCCAAGGAAAGGGAGAAAGAAGGCGCCGGAATGGGAGGAAACACGGACCATCTGCCTGGCTTTGGGGCCAAGAGTCTCAAGAGAGGGCAAAGGGAGGCAGAGGCAGGAGGATTCTGGGCCTCCTTCTCAACAAACAAAAAGGGACAGGGAACCCCACTCTCTTTTTTTCAGGGGGATACTGGAGTCTCACCTCCCAGATTTTGGGGTTCCCTTTGAAGGACTTTGGGGGTGTGTGGTTCCTGCTGTTGTTCTCCTCTAGGTTCTGAGGATTCTGATTCTGATTTAGGAGGGAATCTCTTTTAGGGGGCCCTCTCAGTCTCCAGGTTTTGGAGGACTCTGGGGGTTCTGTGAGGGGGTCCCTTGAGTCTGCAGGACCCCCAAGAGCCCCCTTCCTGAATCCCAAATCCCCCATTCAGGGGGGCTTGAAACTCAGTGATGCAGGGGAGGGAGAGAGTACTTTAGAAGGCAGGAGTTCAGCAAGGGCTGGAGATAATAGCCCAACGGTTATAGAGGGAACAAGGCAAATAGTGCAGGGACCCAACAGTTGAAGGGAGAAAACTTTACACAGGCAGCTAGTGGGGAGAACCCATGGCCTTCAATATCTCTACACTAATGCACACTACACCACGCTGAGGCTTGAATCCAATGGCTAGTCCCTATTAGAGTGTCCCTGAAACCATTGCTAAATTTCATGCCAACACTTAGGTAAATTCATCTCATTCAATGGGTTTATTCCAGGCGGGATTGCAAGTAGGATGGATGCCTGTGTTACCAAGTTTGGTTTTAATAAAATTTTGGGTACATGCAGTCTGTGCTGTGACCCCTGATGTTATGCCCAGATCTTAAGGGCAACCTGTTTAGCCTGAGAGCGTGTAGTGGAAATCTCCCTCCAAGTAGACTTATTCACAGCAGAGCTGACACAGACAAAGAGACACCAAATTTGGTTTTAGACACTATGCATTTAACATTTATTGAGATACATAGATATAACAAATAAAAGTACCAAGAGAGCTCACACACACACCATTCACACAATACTCACACACAGATAACACTTCACTGAAGGCATCTTCATGAAATGGGAGCCCTGTTTCCACGGATCCAGGAGCACACCTCTGGTTTGGAAAGCTCTCTCTTTTAAGGCTTTCTGCTTCTCTACTTCCAATGTCCACCGCCCTTTGGCCCTCGGACAGAAATTTCCTTGATTGATGAGTTCTCTACGTTTCTCCTCTTATCAGTCCATGTCCAAACATTCTGTAACTTCTTGCAGTTCGTACCAACCCTTGGATGGAATGTCTTTTCTTGGCAGCTACATCTTGGTTTTCCTAGATGTGCCATCACCTCACCAGCAGATTCAAAAATCCTCGCTTCGCTTGCCAGGTAACTCCCATATCATGCATTGCGAATCTCCATTTTGTTCAGTCTTCTAGTACCACTTTTCACTCATACAACCATCCATTCCTCACACTGACTGACCCCATAGAGGACCTGCCATTAACCTAAAGGCGAGGAGACCACGTAGGTAGCTCACCTGACCCAGGCAGAGCCCTAGAAAGAGATGGAATTAGAAAGGAAATTTGGGAGTCGCCAAACCAGAATCGCCTCTGCTTGCCCAAGTAAGACAATAGACTTGGCTTCTCACTTAATGAGCCAGTGATCAGCTTAACGGCTCAGCAATCAAGTCGGATGCCCCTCTGAACTGTGTCTGGACCTAAGTGCACTGTGCCACACATTACCTGCTCTCAGCTTAACAATGCCCAAGCAATCAACACCTTTGTCTAGCAAGTCTCATAGCCTCAGGATACGTTTCATCCTATAAAAACCCTGGGTTTTTGGACCCTCCTTGTGCTAGTGCTAGCGTTGCAAACTGGTCCATGCCAGTTTGAACTCTGCTCTAAGCTCTTGCGGCCTTCCTTCCCTCGCTTCCGCGGCCGTGATTCACTGTCCAACCAAGCTGCATCAGACTTCCCAGAGAAGACTTCTAAGGTAGTATTCCCTAGTGGTGCCTCTGTTTCTCAAACCTATTCCCCGAACTCCCCCCTCCCTTGCTGTAGCATTGAATGTGTGTGTGTGTGTGTGTGTGTGTGTGTGTGTGTGTGTGTTCCCCTTTTGCTGTGTGATTTGCCCTGTGCTTTTAACTGTACCTAGTTGGTATCAGCGTCTCTTTCTCTTGGGGCTTGTTGGCAACCTGTGGTATAAACTACTGGGACCCGATTCCGGCACATGGTGTTGTTAGGGCCACCTCTCGGCATTATTTGAGCTAATTAAAATTCCACTAATTCGATCCTTCCTAACACCTGCGTGAACTGCACAAATATCATTGTGTCAGGAACGTCCCAGAAAACCTGAAGCCAATGCACACTTCAGAGCATTTCTGTAGCTCCACTTTGCCAGGGTTTCTCAACAATGGTTCCCCAAGAGGGTCCTAGGACAGTGATGGTGAACCTTTTATAGACTGAGTGCCCAAACAGACCCCATTTATTTACTGCAAAGTGCCACGTCCCTCTGGCTTTCTAATAAGAAACTCTGGCAAACTCTGTGCTAGGGCGACAGCATGTGTGCCCACAGAGAGGGCTCTGAGTGCCACCTCTGGCACGTGTGCCATAGGTTCGCCATCACTGTTCTAGGAGAAACGGTGAGGGTTCTAGGAGAAACAAAGGAGTGCTGAGAGGGAAAAACAATGGCTTTTGGCTGGCAAGGAGAGAGAAAGGGGTGTGAATGATAGGCCCCCAAGACATTAACCCCTCCTTCCTGGATGCCCCAAATGGGATCAGAAGCAGGTTCCCATTGGTGGCACCCTGTTAAAACCTGGCGTTTTGGAAAAGAAATTGAATTTGGGCAGGGAAAAGCTGGCAAAAGTGTGGATTACCCTCTTGAACTGGTCTGCAGAGTGGTTTATAACGTAGTGTAAACAGGCCTTTAGGAGAGCTGCTTCAAAGACTAAAGATCTACTCAATGATAGTGATCTGGAAGATCACTGGAAAGCAAAGAGTCTCAAACTCACAGCATGCCTACTGACCACCACCTGACCCCCCAAAACAGGCATAAAAGCACAAGTGAACGTTTGCACAGGAAAACATAAAACAACGGAAGCAGGAAAAGAGCCCATTAACATATTTCTTTTTGTGTGTTTGGTTTGAGAGTTGGACTAGGACTCTGGAGACCAGGCTTCAATTCCCAGCTCAGCAATGAAAACCACTGGGTGACCTTGGGCAAGTCACACTCTCTCAGCCTCTGAGGAAAGCAATGGCAAATTTCCTCTGAACTAATCTTGCCAAGTAACCCCAAGGCTGGACTTTTGCAATCTGCTTTACACTGGGCTACCTCTGCACCACAGTTAAAACTTCCATGAATTCAGAACATGGCAGCCATATTTGTTCCTGGGAGATCCAGGAGGGACCACATTACACATTATTAGAAGGTTTCAAAGAGAAAGAACAAGAACAAAGACAACGTGAAAGATATACTGATAACGATAAGACATATAAACAAGAAGAACTATCCAAAAAGAAGAAACAAAATTATTTTAAAAGAAGAGGAAAACACCACTCACCATGATATTGAAGAAAGAGAAGAAACTAATAAGAGAAAGAATAGGAAGAAAGGAGAAGAATCAGACATGGAGGAGAATACCTCCACAGAAGAATTCTGATAAATATTGGACACCTTTCTCTTCTCCAATTTTTCCTCTGTTTTGGAACACAACTGTTGATATATTTATTTATTTATTTATTTATTTATTTATTTATTTATTATTAATTGGTTTTTTAAAAAATCAAACATCAGAGAAGGCAAACATTGATACATTGAACACACATTAAACAAACATTAAAACATTACAATCATAACTTCATGTAATTATCCTTGAGTTCTTCCTTATCTTAACTGCTAAATCCATATCCATGGAATTAAATTCGGTTCTCCTGATTCTGCAAATTAACAAATTGTCAGTAGATCTTCCCTAAATTATTTATGTTTATATCTTCTTGTTGTTTTACCAACAAATTAATATTTAATTTTCATATTTGTTGTTGCTAAAACTTAAAGATTGGTTTAGCAAGAAAACTATAACTTAATCAATTGTAATATCTTACAACCTTTTATACAATCTCTAAGTTTTCTTATTGTTTTCCTTCTTTTTCACAAATCTTTCATTTAAATTAACTTAGATTCCATCCTGTATTTTTACAATACTATTTTAAACACTTCCAATCATTCTCAACCTCTTTAGAGGATTCATTCTTCATTATTTTGGTATTTTGGTAATCCATGTTTTCTCTTAGTTTAATCAACCATTCCTCGTTGGTTGGGGTTTGGGGTTTCTTCCAGTATTTCGCGTATAGTATTCTTGAAGATGTCACCATGTACAATATAATTTTTGTGTATTTCTCAGTCTTTTTATTAGGCGTTTTTTCAATCATATTAAGTAAAAATAATTCCGGTTTTAGTGGTATTTCAACTTGTAAAATCTCATTCATCATTTGTTGTATCTTCTTCCAATATTCTTTAGCCTTGTGACACATCCATCAACAGTGATAATGATTTCCTTCAGTCTTACCGCTTTTCCAGCAGTTTTTCTTTACAGATTTATAAATCAGATTTATTTTTGTTGGGGTCATATACCAACGGTATAACATCTTGAAATAATTTTCTTTCAAATTTTGACATAGGGTAAATTTATTGGTATCTTTCCATGATTTTTCTCAAGCTTCAAGTTGTATTGTTCTTCCAATGTCGATTGCCCAACGTACCATTGAATGTTTAACTACTTCTTGTTCCAGGTCTATTTTTTTCAATATTTTGTAGAATTTAGTTATATGCGCCTTGTCCTTTTTAATAAAGATATCATTCAATTCGTTGTTGCTTTTTGATAGCCCAAATTCTCTGTGATCTTTCTTGAATTGCAATGTCAGTTGATTATATACAAACCAATATATTTTTGGTGGTTCATGCTGTATTCATTATTTCATCCTTTGTTTAATATATCTTTATACTTTACCCATTTCTCATTTTTAGTTTTTGTTCTATATAAAAAGGCTTCCTGCGGAGACACCCACAGTGGTATTTCTTTATAGAATTGATTTTTTTATATTACTCCAAACTTTGAGTAAGGACTGTCTTACAAAATGATGATAAAAGTTTTTGTCCATTTTCAGTTTGTTATACCACATATATCCGTGGAAACCATAGCGTAAATTATAACTTTCTAAGCATAATAATCATTCGTTGTCCAGTTTTATCCACTCTTCTAACCAGTTTAAACATGATGAGTAATAATATAATTTGAGGTTTCGGAGAGCCCAGCCTCCTCTATTTTTGTCATCAGTCAGTATTTTCCATTTTATCCTTGCTTTTTTCCCTTACCACAAAATTGTGACAGTTCTTTTTGCCATTGTTCAAAATATTTCTCATTAGATATAACGGGTAGGTTTTGAAACAAAAATATGAATTTGGGTAAGATGTTCATTTTGATAATTGCGGCTCTACCCATAGATAAGTTGCTTTTTATTTCTTTCCATGTTTTCTCGTAGTTATTTGAAAATAATTCTATGTTCCTTTTGGTCAAAGTTATCCCTAAATATTTTGCTTTGTTTACAATCTTGAAACCCGTTTTCCTTTGTATAGCTTTCCCCTCTGTTGTGGTTACATTTTTAAGTATGACTGATGTTTTTTCTTGGTTTATCTTGAAGCCGGAGTATTTACCAAATTCGTTAATGGTTGTTACTAAATGATTTATCCTTTCTTGTGGGTTTTGCAGAAAGCAAATTATATCATCAGCGAATGCTTTCAGCTTCCATTTATGACTTTTTATTTTTACACCTTCGATATTCCGATCTTCTCTAATCTTGTTATTTAATATCTCCAAGACTACCAAAAACAACAGTGGTGACAGTGGGCAACCCTGTCTTGTGCCCCGTTCAATTCTCATGTAATCAGTTCTTTCTTGGTTTATTATTAATTGGGCTTTTTGCTCTTTATAGATCATCTTTATCCATGTTAGGAATCTTGGACCCATCTCCATTATGTCCAAAGTTTCTTGTAAGAATATCCAATTCACCCTATCAAAGGCTTTCTCTGCGTTCAACATAATCATGGCCAATTTCTTCTCATTATGTATTTCATAATGTTCAATTATATTGATTACTGTTCTAATGTTGTTTTCATGTGACGGTCCGGGAGAAATCCATTTTGATCTTCATGAATTTGGTATCTCAGGATTTTCTTTAATCTTTCAGCAATAATTGTTGCAAAGATTTTATAATCAACGTTGATGAGAGAGATGGGTCTATAATTCAATGTTTCTAGTTTGTCTCTACCTTCCTTAAGGAATGATGTGATTAACGCTTCTTTTCAGGAATCGGGTATTCCATCGTTCTGAATATCGTTTAATGCAGGGGTAGGCAACCTGCGGCCTGCGGGCCGGATGCGGCCCAGCAAGGCCTTGGGACCGGCCCCAGCCCAGTCCTGCCACTGATTGCCGCCGGGGCCTTTGGGGGGCAATTGTCTATAGAAGCCTCAGAAACATGCATTTATATTAACATTTTTTTTAAAATCAGCAAATTTTTTTGCGTGTCCTCCATTTTTTAAAAAAAGTGTCTTCCATTTGAAAATTTTGTCCTACATTTGTCCCGGTTTATTTATATATTTATTTTTTTTCCAAAAATTATTTAATTATTTATTTTTTGGCTTCGGCCCCCCAGTTGTCTGAGGGACAGCAACCCGGCCCCCGGCTCAATAAGGTTGCCTACCCCTGGTTTAATGTGTCTCTTAGAGGACCAAGTATAATTTCTTCTGTTTTTCTGTAGTATGTTGCAGATAAACCATTCGGACCTGGAGTCTTGCCAGCTTTTAATTTCTTAATTACATCAGAGATCTCATTATCTGTAAAATTCTGGTTTAATATTGCTTTTTGCTCCTTGTTCAGTTTTATTATATTTTCGTTAGATAAATATATGCTGATATTTTCTTTTTCGTTGTCTGCTTCTTTGTTATATTTATATAGTTTTCAAAATATTATTTGAATATACGTTTAATTTCATCTTGTTCTGTAATCATTTTGCCGTTATCCCTCAATTCAGTTATCTAATTCATTTCTTTGGTTTTCTTTAATTTGTTTGCTAATAGTTTTCCTACTTTATTGCCCAATTGAAATTGGTTTTTTTCTGTTTGCTTTTAATTTCTTTGAGATATCATTTAATGTTAGTGTTTTCAGTTGTTGTTGTAACAAAGTTACTTCTATTTTTAATTTTTTGTTTCCTTTTTTTCCCCCATTCCTCTTCCTTTTTTCTCAATTCTTCTGTAATCATTAATTCTTTTCTTCGTTGTTCTTTTATGTGTTCACTGTTTATTTTGATGAGTATTCCTCTAATAACTGCTTTACTGGTATCTCAGATTGTTTTATTTTTTATTCCATCTGTCTTATTTTCCTTTAAGAAGTTTTTAAGTTCTTCTTTAATTTTCTTCACTACTTCCATGTCATTTAGTAGATTTTCTTGTACAGTGTAGTCTCCAAATATAATCTGATTGTCTTTCTTTGATTTCCATCATTATTGGATTGTGATCAGATGTTAGTTTTACCAGTACCTCCATGGCTTTTATTTGAGCTAATATCAGTTTAGAAGCAAAGATTAGATCTATTCTCGAAAACGAATTGTGGACTTCAGAGTGGAAGGTGAATCCATTTTCAGAGTTGTTTTTATAAGTTCAGCCATATTTATGTCCCTCTCAGCTTTACTGCCTTCTAAAAACAAAACAGTCTCTAGCGCAGCGTGTCATTTCAGAAAGTCTACCTCTTATCCCTTGCTTCTCCATGGAGATGTTTAGCTTTCAAGTTGAAATCTTTTCTTGCTGGGGTGTGGGTCTCAAGCTTGCCGACAGAACAGCTGCTGGGGCGGGAGACATAGCCCTTTGGCCTCCCCTAGTTCAGCCCAAAATGCCGTGAGAGACACTTTTGGGGCTGACTTAGAGAGACCCCCAACAGGCTACTGGTGATAGCCCCTCTTATCAGAGTGACTATGGACGGTTTTTTTGTTGGCCCCGTCCCAACAAGTACCACCACAGCGAGGTTGGGTCAGAGCAACTCCAACCTGCGTCTTCTTGCCTCTCCTCCCACATCTTTCTCTTCCCCAA
>NC_056522.1:367185077-367213093 GCF_019175285.1 Sceloporus undulatus | reverse complement strand
AAAATTGGTATAGATTATTGTATTTTTTAAGGTTGCATGTGCTTGATGGTGTACAAAAGCGGAATATAAATTAAAGGTTGCATTATTTTATTTTTTATTTAAATATCATAAAGCACCCCCAGAGACTATAGAATTTATTTATGCCTGGTTCTAATGGGTACCAGAAGAAACCAAATATCTATAGGGAAGAATAATCCAAAGTTAGGACCCAATTACTGGTTGCTCCAAAATTTTGGTCTACTAATGCGGAGATCAAATGAGAAGGGCATCTGAGGAAAACGAGCAATGTAGGTTCATACGGGGGGGGGGGGAATTAATCCGTACAGATACCTGGTGCCCAGCCATTTACGATCTTTAAAGGAGAGAAAACACTTGTCCAATACAAACTGAATGTCGATTTACCAATCAAGCAAATTCCAAGCAATATACAGTGGAGCGGCCAGGCCCACGAGACATAAAAGGATGCGAAAGAAAGCCATGTGGGAGGCACACGGGGCGCAAGGGGAAGCATGTTTCATTCAGATGAGGGGGCGCAACGCCCTGGCGCCATGCACCACTGACACCCCACTCACCGAGCCCCATCACTATGAATGGGCTGGAGGCGGCATGGTAATTTGGCTTACGTGGGGGGGTCGCGAAGGATCACCTGCCCCCATAAGCCAATTGGCAGCTTACTGGATTGAAGACGAAGCTCCCATAGTTCACATCCTCACTCCAGTTATGATGCGTGCGGGGCACCCACGGGCAACCACAAGCTTTTATCCCTGAACTACCGCTCAGGCCTCATCCAAAGCTTCTGAACATAACCAAAGTTTATTATCAATCCCACGTGTGATGATGATTGAATAAATAATAAGTCCAAAATCTGCCAAAAAATGTCTACAGAGGTTTCTGCTGTAAGTATCCATATAAGTTGTTACTGGCTCCCCTACCTTGAGATAAGTTGCAATGTAATTCCTAAGAGAGTGAAGTCCATGATCTGAGTCCTCACCCCGATCTGTCATGAACTTGCTAAATGATCTTAGGTAAAGACACTTCCAGCCGCAGCTCTCCCTTCCCACTCTCTATGATGGCAGAAGAATAATAACGTAGTAGTTATGAGACTACTGCAACGCTTAGAACTGAAACTGCAGTCAAGAATTCAGAGATTAAGAATGGGAAGGACACTGGGAAAGAACTAGACAAAATTCTAAAGTGCAAAGATAATCCACTGAACACTAAAGTAAATTGTTCAATCCACTGGATCCATTACCAGGTACAGGGGTGAGATCTGGATTAAATTATTAAGAGGTGCGGGAAGAGTGCTGAAGGATACCGTGGAAGCCAAAAGGCAAATGTGGGAGGGTGAGTCATAAAAAAATCAACCGTGAACTCTCCTGGAAGCCAAGATGAGTGTGAACTGAGAGTGTTTGTACTTTTGGCCACATCAGAGAAGGAGGGACTCGTTGGGTATAAAATACGAGAGTACTGGGGAGGTAGAGGCATAAAAAAAGAAGGACCGCATGCCAGATAACGGTCAATCAGGAGCCCACAGAGGAGCCTAGAGGGCCTGAGCAGAAATAGGGGGGCTTGGAGACTCTATTCACATCAGCACAACGAGATCAACTCAAAGGCAGCTACAACAACAACAAAACGCAGCACTTACGATAACTATGGTAAAGCATCTGATTAACCACAAAGTTCAAACAATGCTAATTATAACATTATGTGTGGCGATCAACTACTCATAACTTATCTAACACTTTTTGACATTAAAAGAGCTCCCCTAAAATTTAAAGTAACCCTTTTCACTCGTTCAGGGAAAACGGAATGTACGAGTCTCAAGAAAAAAAACAAATGGCATCACCTCACATGTGTAAAGGTTAGAGGCTTAATATCACGTCACACCACAAAACAGCAGGACTCTGCTAAAATGTCAGCATCAGGAAACAATCCATGTGTACTGCAATTATATTACAAAAAGTTGCAGTGTGGCACCAAGCTAACAGTTCCAGACACTCCCCAGGTCAGCCAGTAATCCACTGCCTTAGTTTGACTTCTTTTACTTAAATTCTACAAGCGTTGAAATGTTCTAGAGTAATTCTGTTTACCCTTCCTCATGTCTACAGATGGTGTCATTTTGGCCACCTAAGGGCCTACTGTCATAGAATGAGATTGGTATTATACAAGTATCAAAGACGAGTATTATTACCATGCTGAGTTCCTCAACACAAAATCAAATGCATTACCCTAATCATACAGTCAGCCATGATATTATTTGTTTAGTAAGGAGAGGGGACAGGAGGGTAGAAAACGTTCTTCATGCTCCAACATTTTTCCACACGTACCGTGCCCTGTAATGTCCTGCCTCACTCTCTTTTCCTTCAGTCGGGATCCAGTTTTCTACTGTATACATGCCTTTCATGTGCTGTGGGTTTGGAACAGAGGGGAGGAAGTTATTTGTAACTAAGTGGCTGCTGGTATCTTTCAATAGGCGAAACCCTGGGCCACTGCAGCAGGGTCACAAGGCTACCAGAGCCCATTGAGAGCTGAAGCGTTCAGTCACAAGATCCACAGCTGCGGCTTGAGGTCAGGGGATGACTGGGCTTTCCACAAACAAAACCTCTGCTGTCCTGGAAGTAGCACTTCCTTTAAGCGACTACTCACAGCCTTGCCCAGGAACGACCAAACAAAACACAGGGAAGATCTCATTTCATTTTTCGCCATTTAGTGCAGGGGAAAAGCAAACGAAGGCCACAATGGAAACGTCTTAGGACTGCCCACTTAAATAAAGTTCCTGGCAAAATATTCAGGTGATTTTAGATGATAGACATCACTAGAGTTTTTGCTGAGGCTAGTTCAGGAAATCCACACAACTCCCTTGCTCCTCAGTTTCCACTGTCCTTCTTTCCAATCTGAAATACTGGATATGACCTTATAAAGCCTATTACAGCTTAGGCCAAGTGAACTTACTATGGATCTTCCCTGGACCCTGAAAGCCACAGGAAAAGCCTTCCTCTCTGCTATCACTTCACATGTTAGCAGTCCGTGTGCGTATCAATTTGTTTACCTACATATAGAGACCTAAAGGCAAATCTAGCGTTAGGGTAAAGAGACCACTATACGGTGGCTTGGGGGCGGCGCGGGGCAATGATGTTTTAGATGACCCATGCTCGAGGCCATCTCCAAGCCAGCATCACACCACCTGCCCACGGACAGTGAACAAACATTTCCCGGCACGCAACGACACAGTGTTTATATGCCCATGCCAATGGAGTGTCAGAAAAGCCGCACGACAGATGGAAATTAGCCCCTTTTTCTGCCCTCACAAGGAGCAGCCATGGTGCTACTTCTTTTTGGGCTGGAAACACCGGATCAGGGCATGGCATGTGTTGGGCTGTACCAGCCCTTCTTTAGCTTTTATGCAGCAAGATTTACCAACTGATGGCCCCCAAAGCCAAATAAAAGATAAACACACAATAGGCTGAACTGCAAATTTTGTTTCTGTTAGGACCACACATAACACAAAGAATACTTAAGCCAATACTTGCAACTCTCAAAGGTTTCCAAAGCGTTTTAGAACAGACTGGCACACAATCCTCAGCAGCTACTTAATAATCCAGGATCAGGACTGGCACTAAACGCCCACGGGGTACTTAGGCGGAAGAGGTATTGAAGGATTTCTTAGGGCTGCAGCTGCATTGCAGACATAATCTGTCCTATTTAAAAAGATTGTGGTACAGCTGTGCGAAATTTCAGCGCTATAAAATAAAGCTTAATAAAAGAATAAATAATAAGGATATAATAATAAGAAGAAGAAGAAGAAGAGAGAAGAAGATCCAGTTTGCACCAACTATTTACTGCCTATGGCTAATGCTAAGGAGTCCTGGGGATTGGTAGTGTATGGTGGCTAGGGCTGCCTAACCCGGCGCCACCGTGACAATCCCGCTTTTGGGAGGAACCGGGACCAGCCCTGGCCTGGGTTCCCCCTAAATCTCAGGTTTGGTGGGCCTGGCCTCCGCCAGGCCCATTCATTGGCCATGCCGCGGCCTCAAATGCGGCTGGCGCTGCCAGCCACCCACCTCCTCCTCTCGGCTGCGCTGCCCACCTCCTCCTCCTCTGCCCTCCGCCGCCTCCTTCCTGCGCAGCTGCTGCGCCGCCTGCGCAACTTGCCCGGGCAGCGGCCGAGCGCAAGTCATGCTCACCCATACGTGCGTCCTGTGCGCGGGGCTTAAACAGAGCGCGCGTCCCCCAAGATTCGGCCATGGAAGAAGAGCAGGGCACTGGCTGTTTTCCAACCCCAGTCTGCCATTGGCCAGTGAGCTTTGGAGGGGAGGAGGGCAAGGGAGGAGAGGAACCAAGGCCGCTGGCCAGGGGGAAGGGAAAGTGCCATTTCTGGCGCGAATTTCAAAGGATTATGATGAGGAGGAAGAAGTAAGAGGAGAAGAGTAGGAGGAGAAGGAGGTGGGTGTCCATTTCCAATGTTTTATTCCCCAAAGTGTAAATTTTTGTGTATTTTGGTGCTTTTGAATGGCTAACAGGTCTGCCTGTTTAAAATGATAGTGTGATGGGAGGGGGTGGTTTGGCCAGAATGGGGGGGGGGGGGGTACATGTCCTGCCAGCTTCGAGGAATAATCCAAATTTCCTCCAGTTGATCATGCTAAGAGACAGTCTTTTATATTTGCTTTGTGAAAAAATCATCATTTTTTGTCACGTGCCCTCCATTTTTGTTTAAAAAAAGTGTCCTACATTTTAGAAAATGTTGTCCTACAGAGGTGTCCTGGTTGGGAGGCCTGATTATGGCAACCCTAGTGGGGGCACAGACAACTCTGAGAGAGGAGGCTACATGGTCTCCCCAAACTACAAATCCCATTATTCCATAGCATTGAGCCAGGTCATCTTAAGAATGTTGACGCATTAATTTCTGTAGTGTGGGATGCAACCCTTCATATATCTGAAATGTAAAATGGATGGGAAGGCCGAAAGTTTCAGGACAGCACTTGTCACACTGTGAATCCAGCCTATTTTTCCTTATGTCACTGGTAACATTGTTTAAAAAAAGAACTCAAAGCCGAATGAATATCTAAAACGACTGTTTTCCTCCACCCACTTTTTTAAAAGTGCAAGAGATTCTTAAAAAACTTTTTTTTTAATCTGCCTTTTACTTTCTGTAAGACTCCCATGGTTGTAATGTACGCCTCAACATGTTCACAAGCTCAGAATATCAACAAGGGTTTAGAAACATCCTGTGGTTGATGTAACTTAAAACCTCGATGCTTTTTCAAAGCTGACTCTTGTCGCCCCTTTTCTTTCATTCTTCTGAGTTGAGTTTTTAAACAGCCATTGGTTATGAACGGAAAAATCACTTTAAAAAAGGCACACTCACACAAATAAAGGAAGAGAGAAAAAAACAAAAGGCCAAACCCAGGACAACGGTTTAGCCAAAAATTAAAATCACTTAAAGGGCACATTCTGAGATCAAAAACAATGGTCTGGTCCTCCCAGGCAGAAGCTCAAAGAACAAGGATATTGGGTAATACAAGTCCTTTAGATTGGGACCGAGGAAAGCCTGAGTTCAATACTTACTCAATTTATGGAAGTTCAGAAAACAGCAACCGACTTGCCTCATGTGAATTTAAGCTGTAAAAGGCAAATGGGAAAGACCCATGTAGGCCAGCCCACCTCTACATACAGCATAAATTGTTAGGTCGGGCTTTCTGATGTGTCCATGTCCACCCACATAAATGGTAGATAACAGCAGCAGGAGCATACACAGATTGTCTCACTCTTTTGGAGTTCAACTTCAAAATTCATGAATATCTGCCATGCTAGCTGGTCTTCTGAGATTTAGACCCAAAACATCGGAAAACCAAAGTTGAGAACCACTGCTTTGAACACCAACCCCCAGAAGAGGAACATTTTACATATATTAGGGAACAGGCTGAAGGATTTCAAAGAGCTGACATCTGGGCAGGAGTTGGATAATGATATGCAATGGAGTCTTGTTCTGGAAATAACATAACAGTATCTGGTTGGCAGTGGTATGTGTGTTTATGCCACAGTTTGCCGGCGACTATTAACAGTGACCCTATAATACAGGGGTTCTCTTAGCCAAAGGAATACTCAGTGTGGGTTTTGCCAATTCCCGTCCTCTGAATGGGAGCTGGTCTACACATTGAAAAATACTGTAGAAGGGGTGGCTTACATAAAGTAAATATAATAACTACAATTCCAGTCAAGTAAGAATGGAATCTGGGCCACCTGCATTCACAGAATTCAGGATTTTTGCAGCCACCACCGGGCACGCACAACAAAAAACGGGGAGGCGAAGCAATACCCAGGCTGCCAAAAAAAACCCTCATTCACACTCGCACCAACAGAGTCAGTAGTAATGTTCGTTGTCGGCAGAGTGAATCCACAGAAATGTTCATTATTGGCAATGAATCTATCTGTTCATTTGCTTCGGCATGATTGAATGCAGAGAAGGGGGAATAGATGTGAATTTGCACAGGAAAGCTAACCACATGTGATGTACAAAAAGGCACACCAGTTCACATAGTAACACTTAAACATAGACTAGTCCTGGACTGCAATTTCAAAAGGATGCAAGTAATTGCCTGGATTCTGTAATGAAACAGATCTTGTAGTAACAGAGACCTCAGAGAATGGGACACTACAGCATAAGCTTTGCAGACTGAGTCTACTCAGGCTCCCTTTGCCTCTCTGAGTTTTTTTACCCACACATGTACATATCCTCCCACATCACAGGGTGATGTGAAGAGGGGAAATCTGAAAACACAACCCTTCTTCCTCTTTGGGAGTCCTTTCAGCACATAAGTCAACGCTCTGCTGTTCTCCCCATGTAATGAAAAGCATCCATACAAAACGGAATCCAAATGATTTTTCGCCCCAAAAGGAAAGACATACTGTACAGTAAAGATAGGCTTTAGCATCTCATGTCCAGACAAGCGCTAATAAAGAGGCACCATAAGGCACAGCCTCCCGGTGTTGTCCACATACTCAAAGCCCAGAGCTCAACAAAAGAGCCCCTTTGGGTCAGAATTCCAGTTCCTACGCCCAAAAAGTAACTCAAGGCGTTATGAGACCACCAGTTTCGGACGTCCTCGGACGTCCCATTTAAAAAAGGGCGTATCTTCTAGAATCCCTTTCCCGATCACGGACTCAGTCCCTGTGAACAAATGGCAGCGGCCGTTCCACACGGCGGCCACCATGTTACGTCTGGACGCATGGCCGGCCAGACGGGTCGCGGCGGTTATACGTCGCGGGTGAACGCCTGGGCGCCTATGCAACATCATAACGCGCCACAGGAAGAAGCTCATTTTGGAGCTTCTTTTTTTGCTCCGCGAGGGAGTATGCGGTTTTGTATGCTGCGACTCCTTCGTGGACAAAGAGCAACGACGGCAGAACCGCACAAAGCGCGGTTTGTACGCCTCCCCATGGCTGAATGTAAGTATACACTTGACATAATCTCAAGTATCAATTGGATCGACTAAAAAGAAAAGCAGTAATTAAGCCTTGGAGTATATTTTCCCATGGTGGTTGGGAGGATCTAGGCGTTGCAATCTAAATAATAATAGTAGTAGTAGTAGTAGTAGTGAGTAAATAAGTAGTTCACAACATTTTCAAAACTGTGGATGCATTGATCCATGGATACAAAATCCCGTGTATAATAAGGGCCGACGGTAATTAAGGTTTTCAGATTATCTCTCCATAAAAATTCGTATATTCGACAACTTCGAAAAAAAATAAAAAATGAGGGTTTTTGATCACAATGTCTTGCAAAAACCACAGGAACTCTTGCAATCCTATGGTTTTTGGGGCCTCTGTGTGAGAACTTTTGGTCTCTGCCATTTTTTAGCCTTTAGCCCATCAAAATTGCGAGCTCGTCTACAAAGCTAGATTTGAATTGAATTAAGCTAATCAGCTGAAAGGTTTCCAAAGGGCAAAACCACTGCAGAAATAATCCGTTTGAGATCACGTTAAATGCTAGAGAATTCCTGGGAACTCTAGTTTTCTAGACATTTAACCTTCTCTGCCAGAGAGCTTTGGTGCCACAATAAACTACGTTCCCAGATTCCCTATCACCTAAGTCAGGGGCAATTTAAAGTAGTCTCAAACTGGATTGTTTTTGCAGTGGGTTTTTGGACCCTAATTAACTTATTTCTTGGGATTGCTTCTATGGTAGCCCCTCCTCCATCGACTCAGTCTTTAAGTGCCTAGACCACGAGCCTACCCAGACCAATAACAAAATAAGAAAACACTACTCGCCTTCTGAACTTTCGGAACTCATAACTGAGTTTTATATACGGCAGATTACTTAACATGAAATAACAGCACTTTTAAGTCTAGAGTTTTGTTCGCCCAATTGGATCACAACAAGTTTAAGACCACATTACAGCTTTCAGGGGTTTTTATGGTTTTGCCTTTCAGTGGAAGCTTGCTATGAGCTGTTAAACCTTTTTTTTGATTTGTATGTTTCCAATTCTTTGAAATGGTGAACCAACTTACGTTAATTAGCATAATAAGATCAGATTACCACCACGATTAGTAGCGCAAACAAGAATGTAACGTGTCCTCGCTTTTATTAAGCGAAACTTAATTTTGCGCAAGGAGCATCCGAATCGTATGCAACTGCCCGATGCAATTTACGGCAAGTCCAAGTGGACCTAGGCAAGACTTGCTACAAGAGTAAATTTGGAATTGGTCAGTCCCATAACTCTGGTGTTCCAGGGGTGAATCCCACCCTGGTTTATAGGACCACTTTACCATAAACCATTAACACTATTGATTTATTGTACTCTGCTTGTTTTCACGGGGTTACTGGGAGTGAGGTTCAATCGTTTTTCAATTTCTGTGGATTGACTAATAATTCTGGGTCAATATTATTTTATTCTTTTGTAATTCTGAACCTGCCTCTCCGACTGCATGATATCCCTGTCATTCCGAAATGCAAACAGAGCAGCAAAAAAGAAAAAAACTAAAGCAATCAATATTAGAAGAAGTAACAGTCTAAGAGTGGGGTAACTAAGAGGGCTAACAGACATTTGCCATCCTCATGGCGAGTTGTATTGGGTATGATGGTATGCATGACTATGCCCCTAACGCCCACCTCTAAGGGAATGTCAGGCTGACCAACCATACACCTGCGGATTGCATTACAGCGCTCTTTGTTGTGTTGTTAAGATGACACCACCAAAATGATGCCGAAATTGCCACCGTGACATCAAAGGCACCCTTTTCCAGGTTTCAATGAACTGCAGTTTTAGGGACCGTGAAAAGTGAGTGTATTTTGCCTTGCCCCAATCCAGCAAGGAAAATGGCAGCAGGAGGCGTTCCGAAGTTGTGGGCTATTTAGCTCCTCGGTAAACTAAGCAGCAAGCCTCGGTCGCTGTGCCTTCTTTTGCCTATTCCTATAGTAGGACTTGTTTTTTCCTTCCTTTCATGGCACAGGCATGGAAGGGCCACACTAAATAAAGTGTTAATTAAGACAGAATATAAACATCCATTGTACCCAAATTTGTTTGACACTTTTTAAATTGAACAGAATAAGATCTAAGGATGGACTACATTTAGTATTATCCTTTACAATGTAAAAATGGTATGATCAAAAGGGGTGACAAAACATAGTGTCATATACATCCCCCTTAAAGGTGAATTGGCTTGACAAATTTAGATAATGCCGCGATATTAGTACAATCAATGAATGGGAAACCCAAATACTGAGAACAGAACTTGCTTCTGCTTTTGTAATTTCTTCGCCTCTTATTTGATTGCACCTATTCTAGAGGAATAATGCAGTTTTGGACACCCCTGTTACTTCCATGGTCTATCCTACAGAATCCTTCCGGGAATTTATATTTTGTAAGACCCTGGCACTTAGTAAACTACAAAATCCTCCGAGTCATAGGAATGTTGTTAACAGCACTAAATGGGTGGAACTGCATTATTTTCTAAGTATAGATGCACCCCTTGTAATGAAAGAGTTTTCCCATTGGAGGAAGCAATCAGGCTTTCTGTTCTAGTTTTTATCCTGTTCAGAAATAAAGTAAGTAAATAAAGTAATAAAATACTAAATAAATAAAGCCCTCCCTTCAGCCACCACTGGGGGAGAGAGAGGCAGGCTGCCCAACTGCCTTCCTGAAGAAGAAAAGCCCTCCCTTTCAGCCACCATCTTGGGGGGAAAGGAGGCGGCTAGCTCCACTGCCTGCCTGAAAGAGAAAAAAGCCCTCCTTCGACCGCCATCTTGAGGGGGAGGAGGGCCTGGCCTGAAACTAAAGCCCGCCTTCCAACCACCGAAGCTTTGAGGGGGAAGAGGGGCTATGTTATGTTTTATTTGACTTTGTATTGTACTTCCTGTTGTACACCGCTTGGTCTAATTGGAAAAGCGCGTTATAGAAATAAACATTATTATTATTAGTATTGTTATTATTATTTTATTATTTATTATGATTATTATTAGGTACACGTGTAATTGGCGAGGGCAGTTTACTTTCCATTAAATTTTACTTATTTCATCCATAATGTTATTCAGAACTCTTGAGCCACATTGACATTCCCCCACATACATGTAGTCCCAAACTATCATACAGTCGGTCCTCGCCGTAAACGCGGGGGGATCCGTCTTGAAGCCCGCCGCGTAAAGGCGAATTCCGCCTTGCCCAGCCGCATTGAACAATGGGGTTCGTGCACGGCGTATGCTCAGGCCGCGGATGGGCTGCACACTGTAATTACTGGGGATGTATTCATATGTAATTCCAGATGGATTCCATATTTCCAAACTCAGAATCTTTCACCCACAATTGTCTTACCCCATCTGGCTTTGTACTGGGAAATGCATTCCAACCATCAAAGGTACAGATTCTGAAGTAGCTACAATTCACCAGAAGCTTTGTTTCGAGATTGCGTCAAAATCGTCTTAGGGGTCTGGATATTATGAATTTGATTTTCTGAGTGTGAAATAAGGTAAATCAGCTGATGCATTGGAACTAGAAAGAGAAATATTCAACGAATTTTTCTTAAAGTTGAGATCCCATTTTTTTGGTTTCGTAGCCCACCACATTCTTTATTCATAGAATTTAACTCCCCCAACCTCCAATCCTTACATATTTTAAAATGATTATCTGCAATCAGAAATAAATGAAGCTGTTTACTGGAATGGAGTCACAAAAAATGTATCATGCCATCAGCTACAACACAAAACATATAGATCCAAAATCACGGCTATATCTTAATTCCCTTCATACACGTGCATGAAATTTGTCCAACGTGGATACCTTTTTCAATTAACGTTCTGCAGCTTTTCAGAGGAGCAGTTGCATTCAGAGAGCAGATTCATTTGGGTTTTTTTTTGTTTTTTCCCTACAACAAAAACAACCAAAGCCGTTCTGGCACCCCTAAGGTCGAGCCATTTAATTATGCATAAGCCCTTCCCGTGGAACTGAACCATGTCCTGGAAAGTTTATATCATAATAAATTGGTAATCTTTTCAGACCCGGAGGGTAAAGTGCTACCCATGCTTGCAGGTGCGTTTTTTTGTGGCTTCCCACCCCCGCCCAACCCCCCCTCCCCGTCAATATTATAATATTGAGGGTTTTATCAACAAATTTTTTCTTTTAAAAAACATTTTTAGTCTAAGCCTCTACGAACATGGGGGTATGTCTCTACATTTATGAGCCTCCCGGTGATTTTAGCCCCAGGAGAGGCCTTATCTGGTACAAATACAGAGAAAAGGACATGCTGCTCTCTTCCTGTTGTTAAATAGGTCCTTTTCCAGGACTAAAATGGCCCAGGAAAGGGCGTAAAACATGGTGAGAAATGCTCCGCCATCCCCTTAGAGGCATTTGAGTATTTTGTATTCATGAGGAGAGGTTCTCCCCAGGTGCCTCCAAGGAAGACTAAAATTCAGCCCCAGCTAGTTTCCCAGCATTTAGTCCCCCCCTCTTTGATATACTTGATATTTTTTTTGTCCAGGTATGGAAGAAAGACGACACTTGCCTCTTTGTTGTAGGCCATCCTTCCTTCGACTATTGCTACTATTCATTCATAATGGCAGATGTCTCTTCTGCTAGTGTTCAATGTTCCACGAACCACCCGCATGCCCTCAACGGAAATAGTGTCTTCTCCCCTTCTTCAATCCTCCTAATAAAAAAGAATGGAGAGAGAAGCCTACAATTAACACTTACTGGGTAGCAATGGAGTTAAAACAGGAGCTCTTGTGTTCTTGATTAAAAGGACCACAACACCAACACAGCACAGAGAAGAAGATACTAACCGTACTAATTATTTAGAATTCTAAATGTTGAAAATGACATACTGGCATAAAACAAGCCATGTCGCTCAGAAGGACTTTTCAGTGAGATCCCGGCCCGAGGTAAGGTTTTCCAGTAGAAGATTTTAAATCAGATGGGAGCATTTGAACACTGACAACCATTTGAGGGCTATTTCACCCAGCAGATTCTACATGAGGCACCAACATGACCTGAAGAGAATGGTGAACTAAAGTATTTCAGAGGAACATGCCTATATTTCCCTCTCTTTCTGGGGTGGGCAAGTTCAGGCCTCTAAAGACTGGTGCACCATAGAAAGGCCCTTTTTGTGACTCTCCAAAGTAGCGATTTTTTTTCTGCTCCCAAAAAAGGAACAATTTGCCTTCTGGGAATCCTCAGAGATGCAAATAGAGAAGAGGTAAGCTTTTAAAGGAGGTTGAAAACGCTTCCTGGAAGTGTTCAAATACCCCAAAGATCCAAATCGGAAGTGGGCTTCTGGCCACTTCCCCCTATTTGTTTGGGGGGCCCCCCCCCCTTAAAAAAGGATTGCACAATTTTATCCATTAAAATTACAGACAATAAAATCTAAAAACAATAATAGAATAATGGTGGCCAGAGTCTTGACTTATATGAGTCTGTGGGGGGATGTTTACGTGGCCGGGTTCTATTCCGGGAAGGCCTGCCGGAAGAGATCCATCTTGACAGCTTTCTTGAAGCTCTCTAGGTTGGTAATTTGACGGATCTCGTCCGGCAGGCCATTCCATAAAGTGGGAGCAACCGCGGAAAAGGTCCTCTGGGAGGTCGCCGTCAACCTGGTCTTTGTGGACTGCAACAAATTCCTCCCAGAGGATCTGAGTGCACAGGGTGGATTATACGGAAAGATGCGATCCCTTTAATAGGTTGAGCCCAAGCCATGGAGGGATTTAAAGGTAATGACCAACACCTTGTACTGTGCCCAGAAACTAAAAGGCAGCCAGTGAAGTGATTTCAATATTGGTGTAATATGGTCACTCTTAGTTGTTCCTGTTATCAATCTGGCTGCCATATTCTGTACCAGTTGATGTTTCCGGACTAGGTACAATCATAGAATCATAGAGTTGGAAGAGACCACAAGGGCCATCCAGTCCAACCTCCTGCCATGCAGGAAATTTCAATCAAAACATCCGTGACAGATGGCCATCCAGCCTCTGTTTAAAGACCTCTAAGGAAGGAGACTCCACTCCACTCTGAGGGAGTATGTTCCACTGTCAAACAGCCCTGTGTAGAGCGCATTGCAAAAATCAAGTCTTGAGGTTACCAGTGTGTGTATTACAATTTCGAGGTCACCCGGCTCCAGGAAAGGGCACAGCTGACGTATCAGCTGGAGCTTATAACAGGCACTTTTGACTGTTGCATTCACCTGATTTCTCATCTGAAGCGACGAGTCGAGAAGCACCCTTAAGCTGCGAACACAGTCCTTTGAGGGGAGCGTGAACCCCTCTAGGACTGGAGGTTGCGGCCCGATACCTGGTTTGGGGGCCCCTACCGTAAGTACTTCCGTTTTGTCTGGATTCAGCTTGAGCTTGTTTTCCCTCATCCAGTCCATTACTGCTGCAAGACATTGATTGAGGGGAGAAATGCCATCTGTCATCGTTGCTGATGACGGAGACATGGAGAAGTATATTTGGGTATCATCAGCATACTGATAACACCCTGCTCCGTGTCTACGGATGATTTCTCCCAGCGGCTTCATATAGATGTTGAATAAGATCGGTAACAGGATGGTTCCCTGAGGGATGCCACAATTAAGCTCTGTTTTTGAAGAGCAACTGTCCCCGAGCATCACCCTCTGGAATCTACCTGAGAGGAAAGAACGGAACCACTGCAAAGCAGTGCCTCCAATTTAACCCTTGCCCCAACTAATAGATAAGTTGTTCCATTTGAATTCTTCAAAGCCATTTTAAAAAAAATCTGCTGCCAGATTGTCTTTGGTGTGCTTTGTATTTTGATGCTTCATCTTGTGAGTCACAGTGTAGATACTCCAAAGGGCTATGCAGAGATAACACTGGGTGGGGTACCTGGCATTGATGCAGCATTTTGAATGGCCAGATGGTATGGCAGGAGCCAGGTATGAATTCTAGTTCAGGCTGATTTCACTACCTGCTACCTTTCCTGGAAGAGAATGACTTAGCTACCGTCATATATACAGTTGGCCCTCTGTATCCTTGGATTCTTTTTCCATGGATTCAACTAACAATAGCTTGAAAATATTCAAAAATATATAAATTCCAAAAAGCAAACCTTGATGTTGCCATTTTACATAAGGGATGCTGTTGTACTGTGCCATTGTATTTAATGGAACTTGAGCATCCATGGATTTTGGAACCCACAGGGGGTCCTGGAACCAAATCCTGGCGGATACCATGGACCCGTGTGTATGTATGTATATATATGGACAGGCGTACCTTTCCACAAGCTCTCTGCAAGCAAAATAGTTGGGTCAGAGTACAGTCTGAGATCAGGGAAGCAGCTAAGCTGAAAAGCATGTCTGGAAAGTGCCTGAGAAAAACTAACATGGTGGGCAACAGGGATGGAGGTCAAATTAACTGCAAAAGAATGTGCCCTTTTTATAACAAAAGGATCTAATTTAAGGAAATTGAGCAGTTACTCAGGCTGTGGCAACTGCAACAGAACTTCAGATAAACTGACTAACCACCCAAAGGTCTCCTTGTAGCTTCAGTGACTCAGCCAAGAAATGCTGGAGTGGCTCTCTGATGCTTGGTAGGCTGTTCTTCCACTTGTCTGTGAGGCAGGATATTTTGTGTGCAAGTTGGTGATAGAGGAGAGAGTGAGAATGTGGTTTACAGCAGTTTCAGTGGAAGAGTAACAAGCTTGTGGTTTCCCTGGTCATGTTATTTAAAGGAGTAAAACAGGCCTGTGGTGATTGGGGCAGGGTTCTGGAAATATTAAGTGAGGATGAGGTCACAAAAACTCCTAGACAGATGACCTGATAAATGCTGGACTTGAGAAATAATTGACGCTCCTGTTGTAAAGGACAAATCTTGTCTTAGATTTTTAGTTTAACTGACTCATTTGTTCAGAAGCATAGTTAGGCTGGATTGAGTGGGTGCCCCTGGTCACCATCCAGTGTGGGTTCCTTGGAGCTGGCACTGTTGTCTCTCTTGTGCACTTCTGGCATTTCCACACCTGTTCCTCAAATTCACTTTCTCTCCTCTTTGCCCCTCAGTGGCATCCCTTCTCTGTCTCCAATTCCTTGGGGGTCTCCAAGAGGCCACCTGCCTCTTTCCTTCAGTCCCTAGGGAGTATCCATGGGGCAAAGAGAGATTGCCATTGCCAGTTGCTACTGGAGCCCTTGGTAAGTGGTCCCCAAGGCCCCAGGCCTACTTATACTTTTGCCCTAGGTGAGAACCTGGACCAAGTATGTGAACTCCATCCATTTCTAGGACACAGGTGGGGAATTTGAGGCCTTGAGGCCAAATCTAGCCCCAGGGGCTTCACTGGATGGCCACATCCCCATCCTAATGGCACAAGTGGTCATTTAGTACAGTGGTTCTCAGTGGATCCCAGAAACCCCAGCCAACTTGGCCAACAGTCAGGAATTATGGAAGCTGAAGTCCAAAACCTTTGGAAGACCAAAGGTTGGGAACTACTGATTTAGTGGATTTCCAGTTCTAGTAAGGCTTCCTCTCCACCAATTCAGAAAGGTAGGAATGCCCATCTTAAAGCACAGCTACTGCCAGTAGAAGCTTTAAGCTAAAATATATTGGCATTTTTTGTCTCCTATCTCACCCCATTTGTCTTCGACTATTCCCACAACTGGAATGTGGCCTCTGATCAATTTTGAATTCCAGTTTTGAGAGAAAGCAGGATATAAATAAATATAACAAAAATAGTACAGTAATCTGGGAACTTCTTAGAATTTGTCATTTGAGTTGAAAGAGGTTCCCAATTCTTGTTGTTTTAACTTAACATGTTAATGTGGTTTTATGTGTTAAGCTATGTTGTGTACTTCCTCAAGCCTTGGGGGGAGGCAGGTAAGAAATAAAAATTATTATTATTATTATTATTATTATTATTATTATTATTATTATTATCCCTTATTTTGAAAGCAACACAGGAGTAACACAAACCAGTAAGACTGGAAAGGAAATGGTGTTGCAACCTGAGTGAAGATAGCCTGAGCGGGGAATCAGAGGAGACCCAGTTTGAAAAGGACTTGGTTCTGGGTGGGCAAAGGGAAAAGCTGGTAGGTGACAAATGACAACCAGGTTTTGATGCAATGGGTTAAATTTTGGTGAAAAATTCAAATTCGGACAGTGTTAACAAAAAATGATGCCCGATAGAGGTGAGCCTCCCTTTTACGCTTCTCATGACGTCCCCACAATCTATGTGCCTGAGAATACTTTGCTTCCAGTCGACCGATCACCAGACCAGGGGCACTTGTTAAATGAACTCCATGCTCCCATCATAGATGAAAGGGAAAGGAGATTCTGATTAATACAAGGAGGACTTCCTGGATCATAAGCTGTTCAAACAATAGAATAGATTAGAGGACTCGTACTTCATTGGAACAGGTGAATAGAGGTTGGGATGGACACTTGTGCAGGGATGGCTTGAAGCTGTGGATTCCGGCATTTGACGGAGTGGGTAGACTTCATGACCTCTGGGAGCCTGCCAGCTTCTGTGATGCTATGACCAGGCAAGCTGGAAGCTGGCAACTTCTGGAGTGAAAATTAAAAAAAAACATGTTGAGGTTGATTAGCTGCAGGAAAGAAAAAAAGTTGAGTGGTGGGGGATGAACGGGAATACGGTGGCTTAGTGGTTAAGATGCCCAGTTCTGGACAATCAAGAAATCAGTGGCTGCATGATGGAGTGTGGCTCCTGTCAATAGTCCATATCACAGCGTCCGGGCCAGCCTAGCAGTTCGAAAGGCATGCAAATGACAAATAGATAGATAGGTATTACTTTGGTGGGAAGGTAACAGCTGTTCAGTGCAGTCATTGCGGCACCAGATATCTCTGATTGCTTCTCTTCGGACACACTGTCTCGTTGGCTTATAGTTGTGGTTAATGACTAGAGCATTCAGTCAAGGACTACCTGTGACTGTGTCCTAGAATGAGGGATAATGCGGCTAATTCAAAGTAATTGAAGAAGACAATCAGATTGTGCTTTAGGAATACAGTGAAGCTTTTGATTGGTGAATGTCATGAAAAATTATGGATTGCGTCTCAGAGAAATAGTGGTGGGCCAGAACATTGTAATTATCCTGATGTGGCAATCTGTAGTTTGGAGAAACGACCACGGAGAGAACAGAATGGTTTCATGTTGGCAAGGGAGACAGACAAGGGTTATTTTACACCCTACATCTTTAACCATACCCTGGGACATATCCTGAGTAAAGATGGATGTAGACCTGGAGGAAGGAGACATACAAACTTGAAAAGAACAGCAAAAGGTAAGCAGATGATACCATACTGTAGCAGTAAACAGCAAAGGACCTGGAACAAGTAGTGAAGTCAAGGAGGGGAAAGTGCAAAGAAGGAGAGATACAGCTGAACATTAACAAAGCAAAAATAGAGATCACAGATGAGTTTACATTAAATTGTAAAGTAGGTGATTGGAGACATTGAAATAAGCCTTCATCATCAGATGTAAAGATTTCCATAACCTCTGGGCTCAGTCAAAAATAGAAGACGGGAAGGGTAGCTGGTGAGGAACAGCTACAGTTCCCTCTAGTACAAGATAGATCATTGCTATAATCAAGATTGTCCCATGCCATCATGAATTTTCTTTTCTGATGTTTTGTATATGGGTTGTGAAAGCTGGACAGTGAAGAAACCTGATAGGAAAATAATCAACTGTATCTGAAACATGGTGGATGGGGGAGATTTCTGTGTAAACTATGGACTCCTAAAAAGACAAATAAAGTAGTCCAAAAGTTTTGCCTTCAATCCTTCAAGATGTTAGAAGCAGTGAAGCTGAAGAATGAGAGCGTTGGGAGTGATAAAAGGAAGTGTGGTTTTTCTCACTGTCTGTAGTTAAAAAATTGAATGGAATCCATTAACCATGAAGATGTGAGAATGGCCATCAACTGCAAACCTTTGGAAAAAAAGAAAAAGACATATTCATATAGGATAATACTATGCAATAGATGTCTGTAGGGCAGGGGGCCTTGGGGCATACTTCTGTGCCTTCAAGTCACCTGTCAACTTATGGTAACCCCATTAATTCAATACGTTTTTCTAGGCAGGGGATTCTCGGGTGTGGTTTTTACAAATGCCTTCCGTCTGAAATATAAGCCTGGTAGCACCTAGTAGTCATTGGCAAGGCTGACTAGTTTATGCTTCCAGATCAGACAGGATCGTGGGGCCATAGGGTAGGTAGGCAACTATCAAGGCATACTAGTGATATAGCACCCCGAGGTTTGGAAGTGGATGTTGCCAACAAGTGATGTATTTACCAATAACTCCTCTCTGTTTTGGTGAGAAGACAAAATCGAAGTTCACATGTCAAAAGATAATGTGACAAGGTAGGAAGAAGGTTTTGATGGCATGGACGCTTTTCTAGTTACTGCAGAGTTACTTTTAAAAGGCATTTTGAAACCCCTTTTAGAAGATTCTGATATGGATTTTTTTTCAAGGTTATATGCCAGTCTCTTAGGTGCGCCCTGAGCTGTTTGTGTTATTGTAGTTTTAAGTAAGGGAAAATGTAATAGAAGTAACAGCAAAACATTTAGTGAATTTGTTATCATGAAACCTTTGTACAGGTAGTACAAGTCTTGGCAGCCTAATGGATTTGTGCATGGGTATGTGTTAAAGTGTGTAGATGGGTATACCAGCAAAAAAGACCAAATTCAAAATAAGATTTAGCTTTGATGCCAGCCGCTGCAAAGAGTGAGCTGGTGAAATCTCAGCTGTGAGATCTGTAACATTTAAGTCCGTTGAAAAGGAAACTGAACCTTAAAGGTAAAGGAAATTGTTACAAACATCCAAGTTGGCCTGAAATTTAAATAACTGCCAGCACTGGCCTAGGGAGAACGGGATTAGGAATGGGATTTTCTGTGTGTGAGAAGGAGTTTGTGGAGTGGAGATCAGACAGCAAAAATATTGGAAGCAGCAACACTTTTAAAGTTCAGCATGTCTTTGTTCGTGTGATTAGCTAGAAGAGCAGTTTGCATAAGTTCTTAAATGTGCTTTTAAAGATGTTATGCGAAATAATCCTTAACTCAGCTGATGCAGGGTAGCTAAATGCATCGGTGTAGATGTGTGTTAGACCACAGGGGAGTCCGTTGCCTGAGAAGTCAATCACAAGTGGAACTGAGATTTTGAATCAAGGGATTTCTGGAATAAAACTTATGTGCTGAACTGTGTAACTTTCATCATTGTAGTGCTGGCATAGTAAGTTAAGCCATGTACTTTGCAATAACAGAATAATTGGTGGTTTTTGGATGCATACGCTGGTACTTTTCTGGTCGAGTTCCCTTATTTAAGATAATGGTGAGTAGTAGGTGGTTATGTGGCCTATTTTTTAAATGCTACTCCGCTTTTGAATTGGAGGGTGCGGTTTTGTGTGGTTTTGGAAGTAGGCTTGATGCTACACAGCCTTGCATGCAGTTGGTAAATAAAGATGGATTTCCTTTTGGTCGGCTGGTGCTTGGCTGGTTCATTATTCGCTACTTACTTACTTCCCAGGGAGTGGCGCGGGTTCTGGATGTTTCAAGGCAAGGCGAATCAGTTGTAAGACAGCTCCCAAATGTTGGTTAATACCACTGTGGTGGAAAAAGTTGGGTGCGAGAGACCGTAATACAGGCCCATGCATTATTATCAATCTCTCGAAAGTACTTTTCAAGAGAAAGAGAAAAAAGAATTTCGTATTCTGAAATATTTAAATAGTGTGTACTTTGTTTGTGTGGCATATGTAGCACATCTTGATAGGTTTGGTTTTTTTCTCCCTTTTAGCCGATTAAGACTGGCAGAAAACAATGCATTTAAAAATTTGAATGTGCTGTGGCATAAGGAAAAAGAATGCAGAGTGGAAACAAAAGTTGTTGTGTGGATGTATGTGTATTCATGGAAATGCCTATTTTTCAAATGTTTAGTAGCTGCAAAAATGGCCTCAGGGCGAACTGCTGGCAGTGGAATGAGAAATTTTAAGAAGAAGTCTCTCTGTTAAAAAGCATGGCAATGGGAGAGTACATTTCAAACAAGCCTTTTATAATCTAAAAGTATAGATCCATCCTCGCTTGGTTGGTTTTCTTTCTTTCTTTGGTGCAGGTTAGCAATTTTTGGCGTGTGAAAACAAGCCAAGAACATTACAAACCAGGAATCATAGAGGGAAAATACATTTTACTTAGTGAAACTGTTATAGCTATAGGTGGTGCTTGGCTAATAGTTATGGTTGGTCTTTTGCTTTACAATGCTGCGTTCTAGAAGTGCTACTTGAATTACTTTTTCCTTTCTTCGAAGTTCATCCAGCAAAAGCCAACGCTGTTAGCCCGACATTCGTTGTGTCCCTACCTTGGTCACTATCTGTCGTTTCTTCAGCCTCTCCTTAAACTGGCATCTAGTTTTGGGAAACGCAAACCCATGAGGATCCAAATACACTGGGCACTGCTGGTACATTGTCCATAATCGCCATGCTTCGGTGTTGCTGGAATTATGAAATTATCTTTTTCAGTAGTGTTTTTCACTATAACAGACTGAGATGGATGTGAGTTGTAGCCTCCTAAAAACCTGGAGGGGATCAGGGGTCAGGAAGACTGGCAGAACTAATCGCTAACCACAGCAAAGGAATAGATCTCGCTTTCTGTATAAGTAAGATGCCTTATGATCAAAGTAGAGGCTCTGGTGGCACAGAGATTGCTGTTTCTAAATGTGGGAGGGGATCATCTGGCCAGAGTTAAGCATTTTGTTAAAATTGCAGAGTCCCCATTTTGTGTTTAACTGAGATAAGTGGGCAGATTAATTCGGTGTTGAAATCAAGGGGTCAGGAAATTGCCGTAAACATTGGTCGGTTTTGGTGACTATAGAATGTAATTTCTGCAACAGGTTCATGGGGGGGGCAGCTTGGACTAGCATTGGACTAGGACACTGGGAGACAGGGTTCGAATCCCGCCGGCTATGGAGACCCACCTTTGGGACAAGTCAGTTGTTCCTCAGCCTCGGGGGTGGGGCAGTGGCAAACCTCTCTGAAAAACTTGCCAAGAAAAACCCGAGGTCTTACGATTCTCCATCAGTTGTAGAACGGCCCAGAATGCAGAAATTCAGAATCTCAGTGCATCCAAGAGTCCAAGTGTTGAAACAAGCAAACAACTTTATTGGAGAACAGAGTATCAGAAATTTAACCATTCAGCGGTTGGAAAGACAGAATTGGCCACATGAACCAAACCAAACATTACAGTTGTCTCCTGCCATAGTCGCTAGGGTTTAAGGGGAAACAAGATCCCGTGACATGGAAAAACCGAAAATCAAAAAACTGTTTTACCTGAGAGGACCCTGCTCTAGGAATCTCTAGGTCCGCCAGTGCAACTCGGTGTCAATGTTCCAACATACACTGGACCATAGAATGGGCACGGAAGTAGCCTACAAAGGTCTTTCAGTGGCAACTTAATAGTTAAAGTTGACCACAGAGTTGCACGGAGGACCTAGAAAGCCTAGAGAGAACATATAAATGGAAATCCGGAATAATCAAATCTGCAAATATCAAAGCAAGCGCAAGATATGGGAGGGATGACTGGACATTAAAACCCCAAACCTTAAACTGCCCCTCCACGCTTGGTATCCAAAACTAGTAACCCACCTCCAATGTTTCCCACGTCGGTCCCCCAATGTTCACCAGCCCTCCTTCCCATCGTTTTCTCAACAGCTTGTCTCTCGCCTGTCTGCTAACTTTGGTCATCACCCCCCCCTTTCCTTGTTACGACCGAGACCAAGACTCTACCAAACTGCTCCCACACATTACCAACAAGACCATGATCATTCCCTAACTATTGTCAGCCAGCTTGTTGGCAACGGATCCGCCCTGTACTAACTAACCTGACCATAAGTGCCCAGCAAAAAACACACAAAACGCAAAGCAGTTACCCACATGTACAAGCAAATAAAAACAGAAACTATAGCAAAAGTCATTATTATTAACCAGAAAGGAAACCTCAACACCACCTTCTTAACACAGAAACATAACACCTGAAGGAAACCCATGCAGCATGCATGGTTGTGACAGAAACAACATGGAAGGCATACAACACAACAATTCCTAGGGCTCCTTTTATGGTGTGTGTGTGGCATAGTGAGTGCATACATGCAATGCATGCATGCCATGCCTGAAAGTCACCTATGTGACTTATGGTGAGTCCCATTAATTTGCGTGATGAATTTTCTTAAGCAAGGAATAGCTTAGAGGGGGTTTGCCGGTTCTTGTTCTTCTGGTACAGGTGCCTCTACAGCAGCCTGGAGATTCATTGGTAGTCCTCCCATCCAGGTACTAACCATGGTGGCCCCGACTAGCTTCCAAGAATCAGATGGGATCTGGTGCCTGTTAGGGTATTTAGGTGGGCTCTGCTTTTATTGACACTTACCGAGTCCTAGAATTTTTCAGTCACATGGTAGATCCAAATGAGCCAAAGGAGGAATGTTTAAGAGAGCCGTTATCAGAGAGGGCCTGGAGCTCAGTAGAGGGCTATTGGTAAGCTTTTGGAAGGCTATCTGAAACCCTGAGGAGCTGCAGTTATCGCAGAACTAGATGAGACATGGGAAGAACTGAACCAAATCGATTTTAGCCACTGTATTTGAGGTTCCAAAACAGAACGCTTCTTTTTAACAAAAGATGGCGTGAACTGAACAAAACTTTCCTTCTAGTCGCCAAAGGGGCTCTTTCTGCAGAAGGAACACTGTGGCCCACCAGAGCTTCAAAATTGTGGCAAGTGGACCGTTCTGGCTCTGATTCATACACACTCTGAAATGCATGAAAGGCTATGGGTCCTTGATATGGCCAACGTTTATTCATTATAACCGGGTGCATTTAGGGGCGGTGGAAAACTGAGGGTTTGTGTGTTGCTCCTGCTGTGATGTTCTGGTTATGTTTTTCAAAAAAACAAGAATCAACCGCAAAACAGGTGTGTTGATCCTGGCTCCAGTGCCCAGGGCTGTGGGAGTCGAGTATCCCCAAATCTTCAACTGGCACTCCGTCATTGTTTTCCACTGGTGCAACTCCAACGCCTTATAAATGGCAAAAGTATATTAAATGGATACTAAGAAATTTAAGTGTAGTGAGGATGAGCAAACATCATTCATGCGCCAAGATCTGGAATCAAGATCAGGCGGCTTAAATTGATAGGACATAAATTGTATGTGATTAAATGTTTCTGAACAAGAAAACTTGTTCTAAATTCCGGAAAGTAAATATGCAGCAAATTAGGCAGGTAAATTATAAGCCTTTTGTTGTAAAGCAATGAGTCAGAGTCCGTTCATTTCTACCGAACTGCCACCCAGAATTACGTCCGACCCGAACAACCATGCGGATGAAGTTCGTAACCTGGGATAAATATAAAGCTAGCGCCAGAAATGACTAGCGTGTATTGAGATGTTGGTTTGTGTGTCCTGTAAAAGAGGCGCTTGAAAGTGGGAAGTTCCTTGCTGGGCTGTTGGCTGGAATGAAACGGCATGGATGATTGACCTGACAAATGAACGGTGCAACAGGCCTTTAATTATGACTGGTACAGTTCTCTTTCTAATAAAGAAAACAAGTTCTGGAGAGAGGCAGTACGAGAGACTCCTGGTACTGACTGTTTCCTGAGTGGGCAAGTTTTTGTTGACTTCCTACGGGGGTTTGTGTGTGTTGTGTGTGTGGGGTGGTGTGTGGTGTGTGAGTAGAGAGCTGTTGTGCAGTGATACAACCAGTATACTCCATGCCTCAAAGTTAATAGATTGCAGTGGCAGATGTGGCCAAAACGTAACGAGTTCTGGTTGCTGAGTGTCTCATCTGGTAGATGGTCGCGATGCCGAGTTCCACGGTGACAGCGGATGCCTAGTTTTTCAAAAAAGACAGATGTGGTTGGGACTTCCATTAAAAATTCAAAAAAAAGGAGAGAAAATTTAAAAGGAAATTAGCTGGAGTGGGAAGGAAGGGGAGGAGCAATAAGGAAAAACTTGCAGCGCTGAGTCTCTGCAGAGAATGAAGTTCTGCGCTGGGTTGGTCTGTCTTAGTCTGTTGAACTAAAATTAGATTGAAGCAAAAATATTCTGTAGCAAGAGAAGGTTGCATTATTTTGTAAATTTTCAGATAAGTAAAGTTGATGTTAGTCTCCTGCAAGCGGTCGTAGAACCCTTAATGTGTGCTAAAGGGCCTTTTTTTGTTTTTCTGAAGACCAGTGAGAAATGTGAACTGTAAGGTAAAAATGTGCACCTGATTTTAGTTCCTGGCTCGCATTAGTACACACACACATAGTTGCCCCTCTTGTTCTTAAATCAGTTTCACAGCCACCTTGAGTCCCTTCTGAGGAGAAGGCAGCATAGAAGTGAATGAAATGAATAATTAAATAATGAATAAATGTGTATGAAGGGGAAACCGCATGGGCTGTGCTACATAGTATCAGTGGATGTACTACACTCTGTGATTAGGAGTGCTAAGGCGGCAATGAACAAATACGTTGTGTTTCAATTTCTGAGCTTTAATGTTTGGTTTCTGTCCGGTTTTTCGCTTCTCTTCGCTTTATGGATTGTTTTTCAAAAATCTGCACAGAGTGCATGCATGTTATGTGATTTCCTTATATGTTATGTGTGTGTGCACACAGGCATATGGCACATGCTAAGGGGCGATGAGTCGATGATTTTTTTCAAGCACTTTTCTCTGATGTATTTTTTTTTATATTCTTTTTACTATTTCTACACCTTTTATTCATTGGGGAGAACTGAATTGCAAATATTGGGAGATATGTGAATGATTGAGTGGTAGTTGCATTTGTGGCTACGTACAGACATACCTCACTTACGTGTCCTGGATAAGAAGCTTGCAGTTGTACAAGGTCTGTGTTAAATGCTGCTTCCTTTTCATCTCCTAGATCCGTTTTTCTAGCTACAGCTCTTGTTTAGCAAGCATCTTGCATTGAGGATAGTAAGGAATGTTGGGAAAAACACAGGCTGCATTGCCACTTCACAATTAATACAATTTGACTGTCAGGCTCCTGCTTGCAGGCCCCCTCTTCCAACAAATACTGTGCTTTAAAGTGAACCGCTTTATTGGAAAAAAGTGATAGCAATACAACAGAAGTGACTTTTTTGGTCAGGAATGAGAATGGTATAGTAAAATATGGGTTGACTATATAGTCCCACCAAAGCAAACCCACCCCATCAAGGCACACAAGCAAATTAATTGGATGACGCTGTTCCCGAGCAGTGGGAGGAACCTCCTCCTCAATGATTAATGTCCTCCAGTCCTGGATCTTTGGCAAGTTCGCAAACAATTAAGTTCCACAGGGCATTATCTCCTCATAGCACCTGTGCCGTGAACGCATATGAAACATTCCCACAACTAGACTAAGTAAATAATGAAACCTTAACAGGCCTATGAGTATAATCAGCATAGTTGTATAGATATCCCATCATCCCACAACCCACAGTATAGTAGCAGCATGCTAAAAGTAATAGCAGCAGTCATATTAAGTTACGGACACATTAACATAACAGCCGTAAGCAATAGGCACTGTATATTTCAGTTCCCCCCTCCCATCACAGGGTAACTCCCTATGCATTCCAATCCGAACAATGCAAGCACAGCGTCTAACAATTAGTCTAACCAACATTCTAGTATATTCCATTAACCCATATACACTGGAACCCACTACTGGTCTTGAACCGAAGAATATTGTAAAACAAAACACTAAACTTATAACCCTCAGGAACAGAAACCCCAATGAAGAAGGAATGCAGGTGATTTCTGAAATGGAGACCCCTTAACTGCCATGGCTCAATGCGGTGGAGAATTCTTAGATTTTGTGAGTTTTTGTGGGAGATATTTACTGTATCGGTCAGAGAGCTCTGGTAATGGACAGAAACTACAAATACCAGGATGACATAGGAAGAAGCAATGCCAGTTGAAGCCGTGTCAAACTAGTATTAATTGCTGTAGTGTGGCAGCGGCCACGATCTCGTTTGGTCAGGGTTTAAGCAGGCATATCTGCAGGGAGAACAATGAATTAGAAGCTAAGATGGAAAAGCATGGAGATTATGTACTAAGCAGTTCCACTGTGCCGATTGGGTACCTCTAGAACAGGTAAGGTAAAACAGCAGCCTGTCTCCCAGATCCCGAATGAGCGTGGTGTGAAATAGCAATACACAGAAAAGGGAAGGATGTTAGTCGTTCTCACCAGCGTATCGCCTTCCACCACAGGCATATTAAGAAATGCATTGAATCTAGAACTTTGGCCACCAAAAATGGAAACAGATAGAAAGTGGGTGGCTGGTGAAAGGAAAAAAGCATCCATGAATGGTTTGTTGAGAGAGGCTTTCCGGTGGTGTTGTTGGAGGTCCAAATGTTGTGTCTTTTGCCCGATGCAAAGAATGGATTGTTTGCATTTCACATGTTCTGGGTTTTGTGTTGTTGTTGTTGTTGAGTGCCTTCATTTCCAAGTCTGTATGAGGGTTGCTTGGCAAGTTGCGCATTGAAGGGGGATTTTGGCCACTGGCCATGCCTCGAGGCTTTTGAGAGAGTGTGACTTGACCAAGGTCACCAGTGGGTTTAAATGGCCAAGCCTAGAGTTCAGATTCGAGATCTCCAGAGTCCAGTGCTCAAACCACTGACACAACGCTGGCTCCTTTCAGCCAAATTCATGCAATTGCAGGTTCAGTTAAGCAAACTGTTAGCTTACTGAAAATTGTTGGAAGTGCTCTTTGTCTTTTGTATAGAAACATATCCCCTGAATGTTTCGTATTATTCGCTCTGAGACCAATTTCTGTTAAAGATAGAGGAACACATCTACTTTGTTAACTGATGATATACCTGTAAATGTGGTTTCCAGAGCTGCAAAACATATTTAAATTAAATGAAAAGAAAACTATTTCCCATCCCTGATGCCATAGCCACTTTTATGTTTTACACTTTCTATTGTAGGAGTGGCCTCAGGTTTTATAGTAATCTTTTGCGTTGTTGTCAGGTTTACGGTCACTTTCTACTACTTTGTGTGTTCATCTGTACAGTAGAATCCTAGAATCATAGAGTTGGAAGAGACCGCAAGGGCCATCCAGTCCAACCCCTGCCATGCAGGAAATTCAATCAAAGCATCCGACAGATGGCCATCCAGCCTCTAAAGAAGGAGACTCCACCACTCTGAGGGATTTGTTCCACTGTAAACAGCCCTTACTATCAGAAGCTTCCTAATGTTGAGGGTGGAATCTCTTTTCCTGGGCTTCATCCATGCTCTGGATCCTAGCCTCTGGAACAGCAGAAAACAAGCTGCTCCCTCCTGCAATGGCAGGGTTTGGACTGGATGGCCCCTTGTGGTTTCTTCCAACTCTATGATTCCTCAATGTGACTCCCTTCAAGTATTAAACAGGCTTATCATATCACTCTAAACCTTCTCTTCTCCAGGCTAAACACCCCAGCTCCCAATCATTCCTCATAGGACATAGTTTTCCAGACCTTCACCATTTTTGTCGCCTCCTTTAGATACCTCCCATTTGTACACTTCTTAATTTCTGAATTTCTGCAATTACAAATGAGTCTTCATAGCTTCCGATCTAATGATAGCATAATGTA
>NC_056522.1:367173385-367185052 GCF_019175285.1 Sceloporus undulatus | reverse complement strand
TATGTAAAAGAAGGGAAAACCACTGCTGAAATAGTGTTTTGCCTTCATTATTTATTTTCTATTTCTCTTGGTTGCTTCTTTTTCAGGTTGCAACATAATACACAAGGGGACTGCTTTCATATTTAAAATTAAAACGTTGGTTTTCTTGTTAAAGTGATGGCTGTTAGGAAGGCTTCCCACTTCCCTTTTCCCCTGAGAATACTTCTCTATAGAAGAGGAACTTTTGGATGTGCTTTTATTTTATCTTTGCTCAGTGGTACAAACCTATCCAGCCCTTGTGTTTCCCACATTGCTAAAAACTGAGAATGCTTTTTCTCCACACTGCTGGAACTTGAGAACAAACAGTGAAAAGACTGCACACTTTTCTCTATAAAAATGCTTCCTCTTCTTATATACTGGATGATCAACTAAAAAATATTTCCCGTAGTCCATGCACAGTCTTCACTGTGGTTTATGTATTCCTGGAATTCTTCCTTTTTGTTGCATGCTTTAAAGTCGTTTCCAGCTTTAACCTCATATCATGGGTCTTTCACATGTTTTACCGTAACAACACCTAAAACTTTTCGTGATGCAAAGCATGGAGGCTTCCTGAGAGGTTCAGTGTTCCCTTTCTAAGAAAGGGTTTGTGACCTTTCAAAGCATTTGAGACAAACTGGATCTCAAAGGTAGTAGCTTTTTGTCTTGCAAATGGAATTTAAAGTTTATTTGCTGGACTGAATCTCCCAGTATCCTCATCGCCAGAAGGTGGAGAGGCACACCTGCATGAATACTCTTCCATAATATCTACAACTACATCATCTTGAACAAATGCAGGGCTATGACTTACATTGTCAATTTTTCTTTCTTTCTGTTGTATCATTTTTAACAGCTTTGTCTGATGAAGAAGTCAGTGGAGCTTCAAAAGCTTGCAACATGTGTAATGTGCATTTTGTTTGTCCCAATAAAGGTGTCACCGTTTTGTAGATTTTGGATGATACTGTACTTTTCCATATCATGGGGTTTCTTGGCAAAATTTCTTCAGCAGAGGTAAACCATTGCTTTCCTCTGAGGCTGAAAAAGTAACTTACCCAAGGTCACCCAGTCAGTTTCTATGTCCGAGCAAGGATTTGATCCTTGGTCAACTGTAGTAACTGCAGTACTGAATGCCAACATTTATTATTTTTATTAGAATACTAAAAATGTTTACAACATGTACTTCCTTTACATTGTGTAAATTTAAGCATGGAAGGCACTAAAAACTGTTGATGCATTTAATTTAGAAACAAAGTGTTCATGATGTGCTATGGTCATCCACTCATCTATCTCCAACAGAGTTTAATCTTTTCCCACTGAGGTCATGGCGGGTACTACTTAATTTAATTTCAGACTGAAATAAATCTGATTCAAAACTGCTTCATATTCTCTTTCATGAAAAAGTTCTGTTTCTGTGGATCCAGGAAATTTCAGTTCCTTCACTAATTGTTGTTGTTATCTGCTGTCAAGTTGACTTTGCTTATGGCGACCCTATAAATGTGAGTCCTGCAAGTCACCTTGTTATCAGCAACCTTGCTCAGGTCTTGCAAATGCAGGGCTTTGGCTTCCGTGATTGAGTATATCCATCTATACAGTGGTCTTCTTCTTTTCTCGCTGCCACCACCTTGCCAAACATTGTTGTCTTTTCTAGTGAGTTCTTTCTCCTCATGACATGTCCAAAGTACAACAGTCTCAGTTTAGTCATCCTGGCTTCTAGAGAGAGTTCAGGCTTGATTTGATCTAGGGACCCATTTATTTGTCTTTTTAGCAGTCCAAAGTATCTGTAGAACTCTTTTCTAGCACCACATTTTAAATTAATTGATTTACTTCGTTGTCTAGGGTTCACAATCATGCATAGAAATAGGAAGCATGATGGCACGAATAATCGTAAGTTTAGTATTTAATACCTTGGCACTTCAGGATCTTGTCTAGTTACTTCACAGCTGCCTAGTTGTATTGGATCAGATTTTTCTCAACTTGAAATGGAATTGATAAGAAGTGCAATGTGTGAGTGAACCTAAAGGTACTACAGCTTCAGGAAATTAAAGTTAAACTGTTGATATAAAACATATCATGTACAGCTCTCTTTAGGCCTTCAAATCACCTGTCAACTTATGGCAACGCTATGAATGACATAGGGTTATCTTAGACTGTCATCTTTCGGCCTCTGAGGGAGAGAGAAGGCTAGCCCAATACCATCAGGGGCTAGCCTGAAGAAAGAGGCTCCTCCTCCCTAACTGTCATCTTTCTCGGAGGAGAGAGAGGCTAGCCCAATACCATCCAGGGCTAGCCTAAGAAAGAGGTCCTCCTCCCTAACTGTCCAATCTTTCGGCCCTCTGAGGGAGAGAGAAGGCTACCAATACCTCAGGGGCTAAGCCTGAAGAAAGAGGTCCTGTCTAACTGTCATCGTAGCTTGAGGGGGAGAGAAGGTCGGCCAGTACTCAGGGGGGCCTGAAGAAGGAGGCTCCCCCTCCCTAACTGCATCTTTCGGCCTCTGAGGGAGAGAGTAGGCGGGCAAGTACCATCAGGGGCTAGCCTGAAGACAGAGGCTCCTCCCCGTCCCAACTGTCATCTTCCGCCTCTGAGGAGAGAAGTAGGCTGACCCAGCACCTCAGGGCTGCCTGAAAAAGAGGCCTCCTCCCTAACTGTCATCTTTCGGCCTGGAGGGAAGAGTAGGCTGGCCCAGTACATCAGGGGCTAGCCGAAGACGAGGCGCCTCCCCCCTAACTGCATCTTTCGCCGCCTATGAGGGAGAAGAAGGTGCTGGCCCAGTAACCATCAGGGGCTAGCCTGAAGAAAGAGGCTCCTCCCTCCCTAACTGTCATCTTCGCCTCTGAGGGAGAGAGTAGGCGCCCCAGCTCCATCAGGGCTAGCCTGAAGAAGAAGAGGCCCTTCCCTCCGGTCCATCTGCCTTGGTCCAGGGCCTCAGGGAGAGAAGAATGCTGGACCTGATTCCTCCCCCCCACCATCCTTCTCTTTTGTTTCATGTCTTTTAGATTGTAGGCCTGTGGGCAGGGAACTGTCTGTTATCCCTCTTGTAACCGCTAGGAGTCCATGATTGGGCGGTATATAAATAAAACCTAGTATTATGATTATGATTAGAAGACAAGGGAAGGTACAAGTGACCTTCCTGTTGTCTCGGGGAGCCATTCCGGACTCCCCCAGGAAAATGGGAGTGGGGTGTCGCGCCTATATTTCGTACAAGCCCCGAATGCATGAGGGTGTTCTGTAATGAAGTGCGCCTGTGGGGGCGTGACCCGACGAGGACGGCGCACAGGGGGCAACCACGTGATGCGGTCTCAGTCTGTAACGTCGCCTCGAGTGATAATAACGGAGGTGGCCCCTCCATGAAACGATTCGAGATCCAGACGTCCGTCTGCGAGAAGGAGGCAGGGGGGAACTGTATAGGTGTTCTTTTTAGAGGAGCAATTTGCGTCCTATAATGTTGTTTTATTTTAAAAATACACATAAAGGGCTAGAATGCTTTGAATCTAAGAACAATTGAACCAAATAGTCTAACTCGGAAACATTTAGTGGAAAAGGGGTGGAGTGAAAATGTTCCAGTTCTGTTTTTGGGGAAAACCCACATCATAGTTGTGAGCCTACAGGAGATAAAGCCCTGCGTATGGTACTACATTAGACTCTTCTCCAGCGGCTTATTGCCAGCAGTAAGAGAACCTTAGAGTGCGCAAGTGGATATCGGCTGGCAAAGCAAGCTCTCCGTGCCCATCACGACACACCCGTAACAAATGTCTGCCTTGATTAGACAGAGGAGAGAGGAACAGTGGCGGTTCGTTTGCTTTGTAACTGTCCTTGGTTTGTTGTTTGCGTTAACAGGAGAGCGGTGTACGCTTCAGGTGATAACGGACAAGACCGTCACGCGTTGGTGGCGGACCCTTAGGATGAAACATCTCCCACACGGCTGGCGCAGATGGGGGTTTGGGATCCTGCACTCTTCCAGTCCTCTATTCTATAAGCTACGTTCTGTTCTATCTGGCCTCGTCTCGGTAGTGGTGGCTTAGTTGGTGAGCCTAATCTCGTGTCAGTCGTCAGCGTATGATCAGGTCACCACGTTACCTTGAAGCCCATAAATGAGAAAGGTAGAAGGGTTGTATCTACATGTACGCGCTGTGAAAATGACTGGTTGATCTCTGCGTGCCTGCGTCTTTGCTAGGATGGCATGCTGGAGATCTGTGGGGGTTGGTTGAATATTTGGTCCCTTAGCATAGACGGAGCGAAAGAGCCAGCGAGGCGGGTTCTTGGAGAGGCGTGGCGCATGTCACGTAGCTGCTCTTGATCGACGTACGTGGAAAGGGATGGAAGCTGAGGACGGGGTGCTAGCATTATTGTGTTTTCCATTGAGGCATGCCTTCTCATGCAAGAAAAAGTACAAAACACCTCACTTGAATCAGCTTGGCTTCCAGGAAGATGTCGGCTTGATTTGTTCTAGGACCCTTCTTTCTGGCTAGCCACATCAGCCGCAGCACGCTCTCCTGTACCACAACTCAATGAAATTGATTCTCCGCCTATCAGCCCTGTTAACTTTACCAGCTCTTGCATCCATACATGAATGATGGGGAATGCAGTGCTTGTACGATACACCTAGCTGTTCTGTGTATAGCTTTGCTATTTAGGTCTTTTTCTAGTGTCGCTTCATGCTCCGCCCCAAGTGGGTAGATGGTGCCTGTGGTGCTGGAATCTATATATCCTGTGCTTACGATTTATGTTCGAGTGTAACTGTTACTTGCTTTTAGCGAGATCTACTGCTGTGTATAATTTGCATCAGGAACTAGGAGTGAAGAGCGCAAAGAAGACAGCGGTCGAAAGAATTGACTACGACGAGTGGTAAGGAGTCCGTGAGGGTGGAATCTAGAGAGGAGTGAAAGTAGTAACACATGTAGGGTAGGCGACCAGGGGACGAGAAGCCAGCTGTTAATCGCTGGCCTGGCGGGGATTCCGGGGCGCCTTGGCATGCGTACAGAGGTCGACGAGAGAAGATCAAATACAACGACTACAAGGTGAGGTGGCCTGGAACAGTCTCGCGGCAACGACGGTAAAGTTAAGGTTATAGTATGTCCTGCGCGACACACGGGGGGGTTGGCGGCAGTTGGGAGATGGGAGCAAAGGGGATTATATGGGTGGCAGACGGACCACAGAGGGAGAAGTTCTTTGGAAAGGGGGGAGGAAGAAACCCACTGTAGGGTTGTCTAGGGCAGACGTTTCAATGTTCCCCAGGGTAGAGACATGTTCTGGGAAGATGATAGACACTGGAGTGGGAGGGGGGAGGAGGAGATAGGTGGGGAATTGATACAAGTTCTACTAAGTAACTTGGGAGATTATTTTTCTTTCAGCAGATTCTATTCACAGATATATTTATTAGGGGTGAAGGGGGGCGTAAGTAAACTGTTTGTTTCTGCCTTTTGGAAGCAAAATAGGCATTTACACTGGAATGGCAGGACTGGCTGGGAAAATATTGCCACAGCGGTTGAGACTTGCTGAGGGTGTTCCAGTAGGTAGAGGTCCATCTCCAGAAAACTGACTGGGAATTGGTAGGGATGTATTCTGCGAAGAAATCTGCGTGGCTTGCAATTTTATATTGTATGGATTTAGATTTGGTGTTGTTGTGAAAGTGCCGTCAGGTGCATTAATCCCTGATTTACAGAGGTGGCGCTTCAGACTACCTAGCAGGGGTTTTCTTGCCAAGGATCTTCAGAGGGGAAGTGGGGGCACAATAGCATCGCTGAGAATGCAAAAAGGATGACTGGCCCAGTGTCACCCAGTTGGGGGATTTTGGCCATGGTTATAGCTAGGGAATTTGAACCCTGGTAAACTCCCAGTGTCCAGTGCTCGTGGGGCATGATTAAATATCGGATACTCTAAGCAGCAACGGGACAACAGTGTGGAGGAGTTCACAAAGATTGTTCTGAGGTCACAAGTAACGTTATAGAAATGTAAATGCATTACGATTGCTATTGCTAGGCCGAATATGTGTGAAACCACGACGAGCACACAGGGACTCAGTGTAGTTTGTTGGATTTATGTATTATATAGTTCAAGGGGTGTTTTTTATTGAGATGTCAAGGGTTTATATGCCGTGTCTTGTACCTCCCACAAGGGGGTTATCTCAAGGCAGCTAGTAGTATAATAAATAATGTTTTGTAGGATTAGTGCTTATTGATCCTCCTCTTTGTTCTTCTGTCGGGCAGTGTAAAGGAATGGGCCATCGACGTCTTTGTCAATGTCAAAAAATACCTAAACGAGCGTATTTTTGGCGTAGTGAATATTAAAACAGAACGAAATTGTTGTCTGGGCTCAAAGGGTGTTCTCAGAAAGAGGATAGGAAAAAGGGGGGTGGTGATTGGGCAGGAAGTAACTTTGGGAGGTCATTTGCGGGGAGGAGGGACTGGAATCCTTCTTCAGACACCAGCATGTATGGTGAGCAATCAGTGCAAGAAGGAGATCGGCAAGCGCTAGACCGAAACAGATTGGCCTCCAGGGAAATGTGAGTGAGTGACATTGTTTTATTCCAGGGTGAATTATTGGCCCCCGGGTGAATGCCACTAGCTGCCTCCATTGTTCGTTGTGCAGAACATACAGGGAATTGAGAGATAGCAGATAGGCGGCGGTAAAGAACAACAGAAGTTACAAGCAGGATATGGGATAAGCAAGGAAAGTGTAGGCATATGATGGCGTGAGATGGGGCTATAAAGCACTTTATCTCTAATGGAAGCTCCACAGGGTGTTTAGTAAAGATCTCCAGATGAGCAATGGGTGCAGAAATGTTTAGCCATATTGCACTGTATGAAAGCCCAATTTTCAAGTACACCACCTGCTCTTCCATCTTGTAGGTTCCAAACAGCGTCCAGATTTATATACCAGGGGAAAAGATCCCCATAATTTCGATTGGAGATTACTATATTTCTTGTGCACAAGAGTAATGCCAGAAGGATCCCCCCGAACTGCTAAATGGGTTTTGTTGCACCTTGTATTCATAATATGGAAATATTAGTATTCAGAGGAGTTTACAGCAAAGTGCTAAACATTCATACGTTATCCAGAGTACCAGATAAATTACGCGAGGATTGTTTGTTTTTGGTGCAGACATTCATCGTTCCCCACTTGATCCTGTTGAGATAGAATGTGTTCATTTTGAGGCAAATACGTTGTGAGGAGGCTAAGGGGGACCTGCAGTACCTGCTCCCAGGAGCCCCTGGGGGGCATATCCTGTTCCTGCAAAAAAGAAACGGTTGGTCCCCAAATGCCCCTAAATACACCGCGAGGGACCATGAGAACATTCTCAGCTCGACCATTTTTGAGACGCAACCCTTCCTGGGTTTCGAGAAGGCATTTTTGGGTCAGTTTAGGAGCTTTGGTGGCACACGCAGTTCACCGTCTAGGATCGAATACTGCACCCCCAAAACTTGCGCTAATCAGCCTCTATGGGTAGAGGCGGTTTGTTGCGGTCGAACTCGAAGTGACGTCGCGAACGGGCGCCCCTGGACTTCAGCAAGGAGAGCTCTTGGCTATGTCCCAGGTCCTGACGCCGCTTGCGCAGAGGCCTATTCGGAGGTCAAGGATAAAATGGAGGAATCCCCATCACCCGTCGCGGGCGTAGTTTTGGGCATAGGTGACTACCATATAGGCTTACGAACCGGTATGATGTGATAAGTACCAAGAGCCCACTTAGAAGGATACGAGGTGTCAAGTCCGGATAACGGTAATAGAAATAGACATCTAGTACGGATGCTATTTGTATGGAGAGCTCACTGGCATACACTCGGCTACGTTCGCGCGGACGAAGTACAATTTGATTAAGTTGTTGAGAGGAGTGTCTGATTTTAGTGCGCTCTTATCAGAAGCATGAGATTCTTGCTAATCGTAGGAGTTCTTCTCCTCGGCTACTATGCGGACGTACATGTGTCGGCTTGCTGACCTATCGCCATGATCCGCTCCAAGGCGCAGGAGACGGACGGTGTCGCCGTCGCTGTCTGACGGGAGGGAGTCGTTGTGTAGAACTTTGCAACGGAACTTCGGCGAGGGCAACTAATAACGTGTGAGGGGAGCGCTCGGCCGGACGCGGCGTACGGACGAACGGGCTGCCGCTTAGGTGACTTCTGTGCCGATACCTATACCCAAGCCGAGAATGATTATAGGTCGCAAGTCGATTCCTGCCAGTGTTTAGATCCCGTACCACATGACGGTGTGCCGTGGCTGTTGCCTATGCGCCCTTCTCGCTTCTAGAATTCTCTCCGTCGCGATAGGGAGTCACCGATACGCACGCCCCTGGGTTGTTTGATTCTGGGTGTCGACTCTTCTCTCCAGTGTGGCTTAATTATACCAGCGCCGGGAGAGGTCCGTGCCTTCGGGTGAAACTATACTGCGAAGTTTACCAGACAGCACAAGCCAGTAATGAATAGCCTCGGCGCGAGTCGTTCGGAACTGTCTCTCGGCGCTAATCGATCGCTTTTCAACCCTCTCGTAGTAGCACTTCCTGCGCGTTCCACTCTCATTATTCTCGCTCTCGCGAGTCTGCTAACGTCTTCGCTATCAGGCGATGGCCCCTGCCCGGTACACGCAGTCGAGGAGAGGGGATTTCACTCCAGTTAATGCGTGTACTTTACCTCTCGCCCGCGGGTGAGAGCAGCTATCGCAACTGTGCTCGGTCGTCGTAGAGCATGCGGCATGACCCGTCATGTGGCTGTATAATTGACTCGGGTGCAATTTTGCTTTTATTCGCGCTTCGCCTCGACATTGTTCGCCGCTTTTCTGAAATAAAAGCATGGAAGAAGCCATGGAGTACAGTTCCCAAGAAAGACTTTGAGAGGAAGATAATGGTAGGGTGGATCTGCAAAATAGAATCATTTGTAGAGGAACAAAACCTGGACTTGTCAGAGTACATGGAGTTCTCATCTGAGGGGCTGCAGGGAATTCTCAAATTAACAGATTGTCTGTTTGATTTCACTTACTACTAGGGAAGGGTATTATAAAGCCATTTAAATTCTTTATTCGTTTGCTTTGGGTTTTGAATCTTTGTAAGAAGTTTGACTTTCTCTGTCCAATTCAGCGGGTGGCTCTTGGTTTGTTGTTTTTTTGTTTATTAGTTATGGGTTTTTTTGGAATGAGAATGAAACCAATGAGTGCCCAGTGGAGAATAAAGATATAGGTCAGGGGAAATGTAAAGGAACTGTGCAAGCCAGGCAATCTTTACATGCCTAGGAACATGTTTCCTAAAAAAGCGACTACTAACACTTACATGCTTTCCAAAAGGGGTGCTCAACAATGTCTTTTTCCGCCTGGAGACAAGTGACCAGTGGGAGCACACTTTCAAATTTTGGCAGATGACCACCAAATTAGGAGGAAGAGTTAATTTATCTCCAAGGACAGGACCAACATTCAAAATGATCTGAATAGACTAGAAAGCTGGGCCAAAGCTAACAAAATGAAATTCAACACAGAGAAATGTAAGGTACTGCACTTAGGGAAGAAAAATGAAAATGCACAGATATAGGAGGGGGGAGAACACATTGGCTGAATGAAAGTACAGGTGAAAGAGAGCTAAGAGTCCAATAGACGCATAAGTTTGACATGAGTCCCAACAGTGTGATGCGGCAGTAAAAGCCAATGCAATTCTAAGGTTGGCCATAATAAAGTATAGGTCTAGATCACAGAGTAATAGTGCCAGGGTATTCTCTCTGTCAGGCTCATCTGGAATAGGTGTCCAGTTCTGGGCACCACAATTCAAGACATTGAGAAACTGGAGCATGTCCATAGAGGGCACTAAATGGTGAAAGGTCTGGAAACCGTGCCCTATGAGAACGACGCAGGAGCTGGGATGTTAAGCCGAGAAGAGAGGTTTAAGAGGTGATAAGGATAGCCCTGTTTTAAATATTTGAAAGGAGGTCACAATTGAGGAGGGAGGCAAAGCTTGGTTTCCTGCTGCTCCAGAGACAGGAAGGACGCCGGAACAATGGGATCAAGCTACAGGAAAAGAGATTCCCCTGAACATTAGAAGAACTTCCCTGACAGTAAGGGGCCTGTTCGCAGTGGAACAACTTCCCCCGGAGTGTATGGAGTCTCCTTCCTTGGAGGGCTTAAAGCAGAGGCTAGATGGGCCATCCTGTTGGGATGCTTTGATTTGGATTTCCTGCAAGGGAGGGGGTGGGACTGGATGGCCCGATGTGGTCTCCTTCCACGCTATGATTCTAATGATTTCCAAAGCCCATCTCTCAATATTAAAGTGGACTGGAAGGGACATGGGCTGAATCCAGCATTTAGATTGAAATTGCTTACTGTTAATGGGGATTGAAGGCTGGAACCTAGCCTTATGTAGAATACATGTGCTCAATGCTCATGTCCCTGTCACCACGAGTCACCACTGCCACCAACCGCCCCATCACCCACAGACGCCGCAGATCTATAATGGAGGGTCCCCAATCCACTGGACAGATTATGAGGGGTGAAAGGAGGGGAGAAGCAGCCTTGTCTTTTCCCACTTGTGGAAGGACACATTTGGATTTAAAACTGAAGCTACATATTAAGAAAAAATTCCTGTCTGCAATAGGCCAAATAAAAACCTCTTGCCCCGTCCTCGCTGCAGGAATTTTGGACAATGCATGCCCAACCCCAGTTCTGATACGAACAATCTGAGACAACTGGTCAGACCACCAAATCTTGTATAACCCCCTTAAGTCAGTCTAATAAACTCAGTCTGCCTTAAATCTCTGGAGCCCCGGTTGTGACACATAGTGGCTGTGTAAAAGGGCAGTCCACCGTATCTGATGCCACCACCATCATAGATAGATTGCTCACTGTGGAGGTCAGAACAAGGCAGCCCATCCATGTGATTGTCACTGGAGGCATCGTCTGATGTGACCCTTGCTAGTGGAAGCAAGGGCAGGTGGTACAATGGGACACGCATGCAGAACGCGGCCCATGTGTCCACAGCGGAGAGGCCTCAGATAACGGAAGCAACTCTGGAGCCAGAATAATCCTGGCTGCAAAACCCCCACCCCACCCCATAATGTAGCCTGTACAGACAGGGAAGAGAATAGTCACATGTGGCGTGGAAATCTTAGAAGACGTTTTTGGTTATCCAGCAGTGTCAGACTAATAATATGCCTGTGCTATCTCCAATAGTACACTACAGCTTGTTCTGAAACATGGGATGGTTAGATAAAAAAGAAGAACCCAGCTACACAACGTTTTTTTTTGGGCTCCATGTAATTTTTTCGAGAGTAAGTGAGAGCCCTGGGATCCATGCAAAAGGGGTCCTCTGCCTTCAGTACTTTTGTTGTTGTTACTGTCCTTGAAGTTGACATTATCCGACACATGGACACCTGTGGGATGAGACACCCGTATCAAGATTTCCCTATCCTCCACTGCTCGCTCAGGCCTTGCAAACCCATGCCAAGTGGCCAGCCTGAATGATTCAGAGACATCATCTATCCATGTCTTATCCCCTCTTTCTTCGTACCTTTTCCTAGCACTTTAATTTCTAGTAATCCATGCCTCTCATTAAAGTGCCAAAGTACGACAGTTCCTCAGGTATATCATCGTGACGTCCTCATTCCAAATAGAAGAAGCAGTCCTTTTTGTGACCTTTGTTTGTGCCAAGGGGGTGTGCGGCTTCCATTTCGATTTTGGTTTGGGTATAGT
>NC_056522.1:367172001-367173360 GCF_019175285.1 Sceloporus undulatus | reverse complement strand
GCATGGCGCTTTTGCGTGGTCTGTACCACACCTATATCTGGATATAGTGGTAGAAGGCAATCATGTAACAGACAGCCCTGATGACATCTTCCATACACTGCCTTCTGTCAGGGCACTCTACTACACAAATTTTCAACAAAAATTCCACAGAATTTCGCTCTTCTTCTGTCCATAATTAGTGTATATGTGCAACTGTTAGTCAATCTCATGTATAAGATAGAGACCAGCTGCAAAATCCACCTAAGCTGCGTCCCACTCTCAGTACAGGAGCCCATTTCTCCATGCAAAAAGAGATTATCTCTACATGGAAACAGAGACTAACATGTGCAGTGAGATTTTCACGGAGAACTCCATACACCAGTAGCAGTATCAGACCCAGGAGGTCTCCTGTCAGGCAATGCAGCTTTCAAGCTACATAGTTGCCCACCTCTGATCTAGGTTTTTCCTTTTCCACCCAGCTTTCTTTTTGAGTGGGATCCAGGAACCCAAGTAAACTAGTGCTACCCATCAAAGGAAGCACCAGTTTTATATTTCTTTAACAAGAGTTGCTCATGCCATGCGTTAAACATATGCTTTTTAAAAAACTTAAGTTATTTTGGGAGATGGCATTGAGATAGACTGCTACATGATTTTTTTTTAAAATCCTACTGGGCATAGCCAGCTGAAAGAACACTTTGTTCTTTCTTACTGTTTCTTGAACTGAAAATAATAAAACAAGGTGTGGGCATGGAAACAATTACTGGGTAGTGTGCCACACTGTTTGGTTTTTGTTTTGCATCTGACTACAAGTCTTCATATTTACTGGTTACGATTCTTCTTTATCTTTAAAAAAGTAACGGTACAAAAAATGACTGGAAGATCATTGTACAAGTAAGCTGAAACAGTACATGGCCAGCTAGTCTGTAAGCAACACCAAGCTATCTCTTGTTTGGAAAGGACAGAAATTGTACAAGGAAGCTGAAATAGTACAGTGGGGAAAGAACTTGTGCTAGCAATTTTGAAGAGCTATTTAGGAATGAGCAGAGTTTATGTGAAGATCAAGCATCAACACTGTATCTATTGCAAGATTTCATTTGACCCCTGAGGATGGCCGAGTGGAGCTCTAAACGGGGTGAATGCTCTCCACACCCACTAGAGATCATTTGGGAGCATTTCAGAGCAAATGTTTTGACCCCAGAAAGGCCCTAAAAATGGTCCTCAGGGCTATATGTGACCCATAGGCCACGCTTTGCTCACCTCTATTTTAAAGCCAGCCCCTCGGCCAGTCATCCCTCTATATCCACTGATTTTTTATCCTCGGATTCAAGCATACACAGCTTGAATTTTATACACACACACACACACACACACACACACACA